>NW_024581131.1:6280699-6335404 GCF_017639235.1 Corvus kubaryi
CATTCCCAGGCTCACCACACTCCCATTCCCAGGCTCACCGCACAGCCCCATTCCCAGGCTCACCGCACTCCCATTCCCAGGCTCACCGCACAGCCCCATTCCCAGGCTCTCCACACAGCCCCATTCCCAGGCTCACCACACTGCCCGCTCGCCAGCCTCCTCCAGTCCACGCAGACCCCGTGGAGCCCGCACAGGGACGCGTAGGTCTGCATGCTCTGGCACTCCGTGCTGGGGTGCTCCTCCAAGCACCCGCTGGCCACACATGCCTCGTAGTAGGGCTGAGGGGGGACCACACCATGGCACTCTGTCAGGGTCCTTCACAAAACAAGGAGAAAAACCTTGGGATACTTCCAAGGAAGAATTCAACTCCGAGCCAAACCATCCCCCCTGCCCCAGGCAAAGCCTCAAGGTACAACTACAAATTGTTCTCAGAGGCAATACACCCACACAACTTAATAAAGTATGAGCGTTATCTGCCGTTCTTTACAATGCTTTGAAAGGAAACAATATTATGTTGGACTGCTATCTGCAAAGGCTCCTACACAGCTCATAGCTGTAAGTCTATATGCTGATATTTTTATGTTAGCATGTTTGAAAATCCTGCTTTAAACCACAAAATTATTTTTAAAACAGACACACACATTTTCTAACTATTTTTTTACTGCATTCCATATAATTCAGAGCTTTCAGGTACTGAATTATAGCTAGTTCCCACTTGGCCTCTCTAGAACTGACAGGCAGAGGGAGTGCCAAGAAGCAGACTCTGTTAAAGGAGAACTGATTTTGCTGATGCAGCTGAAAAATATCTGCCAAGCTTAAGAACACACACATCAGTTCACTGCACCCAGTTTTACAAGGTATGCAAGACTTTATATTTTCTTCATATCCTAGAATCAGTTCACCCAAGACATTTAGTGAAGCACAAAATTATCTTGTGAACTTATTTTTACTTTTGGGAGTTGTCTTACCAGATGATTTTACACAGATTAGAAGGCACACAATGCTGATGATACTCAATCTTTGATGGTCGTGAGACACCAGGATTACAGAATCTGTTGGTAGGATGTGGGACTTTCCAATCTAATGCCATCTCTTTGAAGGACTCAACAACCTCACCATTCCTCTTCATAGCATCATCAGACTTCTGGTTGGTGCAGGTACCTGATAGCAATATAAAAGTGACCGTTCAAGGACAATTGATGCTGATGAAGCTTATTTTAGAGAAAACCTGGGGGAAAGTTCTCCTCCTTGTGCAAAGGGAGCAACATGTGGGATCCTGGTAAGTTCACAAGAATAGTTTCTAGGAAGAGAAGGCTCAAAGAAACAGTTTGCCAGCTACTCATGAAAACCAGAATTGATGTGTTGGTTGATAGATTTCTCCTGGCGGTCAGAGTAACTGAGATGCACAGGACTCTCCAGATTTCCTACATTTCTATATGAAGTAGATATGATGAAAAGGAAGGGCTTAGAAAAATTCTGTGTCCATCCACCAACAGACTCTGAACAGAATGAAAGGATATGACTTAAAACTCCATTTCCTGATAGTGTCTTTCCATTAAATAAATTTATTAACATTTGTGAGAAATAGTGAAGTTGCAAGCATTTAGAGATTTTACAAGGTAATGAGAGAAAGAAGGAGGAAAATTCGCTGCATTGATTTTTGTCAGCTGATGAGGACACTCACCACAGAGTCCCATGGTATTGTTATAAAACTTGCTGAAAGGGAGTTTTATGTAAAATGCAAGTCGACTGTAGGAGATGTAAACCTCTAATTGAGGTATTTCAATTATGGTGTAAAGGCCAGAACTGGTTATCCTGATACCATTCTTGGAAATGTCTGGGACAACTTTCTTATCATCAAACAAAATCTAAAAAGAAAAGAAACAAAAGGTTTTTATGGACACTCTTTCATTGAGTAAGGTACATGATTAGTGCAACTGGAAAGCAGGGCAGCAGAAATTCAGACCTTAGGTGAACCAAATCATGTCTGTCACTGGCAGTGTATTAAGCAGTTGTCTAATATTCCTTTTTAATATGTTGCAATTTATATTTGGATACTCATATCAGGACAAAACCCACAATTTTCAGTTATGTGATAATTTCCCAGAATTTTAGTATATACAGATTTTTATTGACACAAAGCAAAAAAGAAAGCGAAGAAGCAAAGTAATTGCATTTCTTACCCATTCCATATTTTACAAGCTTAATTCTTTGTTGTGACAGGGCATTTAACAGTACAGTAATATAACTACAGCAAAATAATACTGAGAATTCATTTTAGCACAATACTTTACCAAGTTTGTTTCTTTTCCATGTTCCATTGCCTGTGTCAGAGTAACAACAGAGTTGGAGTAAAAAATGATAAGGGACATTGAACAAATTGCTCCACGAGTGGCAGCACAGTAGTAGTTGTCTATGTGAATCCAGAAGTTGTGAGAGTCAGGATGAATTGACTTCACAAGGACATAGGTGCAGTTTTCTTTAAAATGGTAGTATGCTCCATCAAAAGTCACATAATGCTCGTTTCCCCATCCACTGCAAATACCTAGAAGACAGAATGACAGGCTTCAAGTTTGGCTTTACTGAGCTTCCTGTGAGTGCAAGCTGGTTTTAACCTTTTTACTCACTTCTAGTCAGAGATGAAATATCCAGTTTGATACAGAAAAATTACCCTAGCAAGGACATCTGCTTTCAACAGCTGAAATTTCAGATGGCATTTCTATTGCATTGTATCTTACTGAATTGATATGAACATAATATAGGTGTTGACCAGATAGACTTATCTTTTTGAGGCCCTGCTGAACATAATATAAATTTCAGGAATTCTCCTGCAACTTACACTGACACTCAGAGACTTCACAGCAACCAGTTTCATCAGAGTGATTTGTGAATGGGAAACCATTGACACAGAGTTTCAGTTGCTGAGGTGGGCAAGTCATGACAGACAATTTGACGTTGTTTCCTTCTCCCAGGCAAGTGGCAGTATGGCAGTTTCCAAAATTCCATGTTTCATTAAACTATCAATGAAAAAAAAAAAAAAAAGAGGAGAGGCAAATAACAAAGTAATGTAATAAAAGCTTTAAAATCACACACAGCAAAACATTCCATCCAGTTAATTGTCTAGCATGGCAATATTTGGTGTCTATTCTGGCTCTGGAAACCAGGCAATATGAACCATATAGGAATCAACAGAGCCTTGATATCTACTTTTTTTGTATATATATTAAGGTCTTGACCACTTCTGGTGGTGGGACACTGCAAGATGTGGCTTCCTAGTCTTTGTTCAGCTTAGGTAGCTCTGCCAACATACAATCATTTAGGTGTTTCAGGTGAACAGAAGAATCTTCAGCTTATTCTTTCAGTGGTGGTTTCTGGCATACTTCTAAATCATCTAATTCAGCCACACCTACAGTCCAGCTGTAGTGCTGGATACCAGCATCAGAGGAGAACACCAAATCTTGGCTGCAGGCAATGCATGAATGGTGGAATGATGAATGATGAAACACATATTCTTCAAAGGCTCTCACCTTTCTGGGAGGGATGAGTGCAAGACAGTCACTCTCAGAAGTCCTTGTGGGAGCAGGAACTTGGTTTGTTACACCAGGAGCAGGTGTTGGTGGACAGGCTTCAGAATGTGGATCACATATCTTGACGGTCTGAGTATGACCAGTTTTACACTCTGCCCAAATTAATTGAATCTGACATGATTTATTGCAGACAGAGTAAGCACAATGACCTGATATGTTCACTGGCAGAGAAACATTTTCTCCTGCAAGGGCAAAACCCAAGTGTTAGTCCAAGGCCTGATCACAGAGCAGCTGCATACTCAGCCCTGCATTTTACTATCTGGGTCTGTACCCAAAAGCCATGCTCAGGGCACTGTCTGTGTACAGCTCCTGGAATTCAGGGGCTGAACTGGAGAGCAGTTAAGCCAAATGGCTGAGGGCTAATCTGAAATTCTGCTCTTAGATATATTAGAGGGAATTGAAAATGAGTACAAGAAGAGACAATACTGAATACATCATGGAGTGCATCTGGTCTTCACAAACACCAGGAGGTAGGGGAAGCAGGAGATACTAATAGATGAAGAAGGGTCTTTCCTCCCCCATTTTTGGATTATTACTGTGAGTTACAAGCTCATGTTCAGCAGTTTGGGATTCACAGCTCTGCTGACATCAGCAACTGCTATAAGTTTCCTTACACCAGGGGTGTTCAAACCAGAACAAAGTTATTGCATGTGGGACAGTTGCAGTTCTGAAGGTGTTAGCTACAGTTCAAAGATGTAACAACTTCTGGTAATGTCTAACTGTGACAGGCAGAATGAGCACCTGCTGAAGCACTTTCATCTATCAGTACATCTTTCCATGTCAATGGTGCAGAAAAAAAAAATCGCATGGTTTCTTACCCATTTGTATCAATTGTCCATTGTCATTGCAGAAGCAGGGAGCGGCTACCTCTGATGAGGGAGGTGCAGATGTTACATATTGCATATGTGGTTCTGCAGGAAATCAAATCAATTTATATTAAAATCCTCCACTACTCTACTTTCAAGCTCTATGACATCTCTTACATTCTCTACAACCGCTAAAAAGAGAAAAAAAAAATCTATTTTTTTGCCCCTACTACATTCTGTATACATCCACACTCAAACCATCCTCTGTACTTATAAACACTCTCTCTATTACATGGTATGGTGCTGTAATAGTACACACACACACTCCCACTTGTATGTATTTTTTTTTCTATATAGAATACAATAAAAACCCCTTCTACTGTCACTTATTCATTCCAATTTAACATTTCTAGTCCTGCAGTACTTCACCTGACTTTGGAGAGGTGATTTCCAGTGGCACTCCATTTGGATTTTTAATACTTTCTTTTAAAGAAACTGTTGGTTTAAATAGAGACAGATCAATGCTTAGACATTACCAGTAGACATTTTACTATGCCACCTACAGTCTGCTTTCAATAATCCTTCCTTTTCTAGGTATTACTCCACTGTACTTATTCCACTTGTTAACATTTTCAGTAAATACCAAACACACAGGCTCACCATCAAGTATTTAGCTCTTCCAATCACATGAGTAGAGAAGCTAACTTTTACTTTTCCTTGTTGCTCCTGTATAATTTGCTACCAGGATAATAAATTTTTTTTTAGCCACTTATTTTTATTTGTAATAATCATGTGGCAAATTTCCCACTCTCTTTTATGTCTTTTTGCTTCCTATTTTCTGCTTTTTCACATTCCATTCACTATGGAAAATCCCTTTTGAACAGGAGTTAACTGCCAGGAAGCTTTATTTTCATATTCCAGTGACCCATATGAGACTCACTTATTCCAATGCAAAAAACAGTACAATAAGAACCATAGTCTGTTATAGATGATAAGATGGAAAAAAACAAGATTTAGAAATATGAAATATTGAGACTAACAACACCAGAGTGTCAAATGTGATATGCTCAAGCTTATTGTAAAAGTTGTAGTGAAAAATCTCTGAATCTTTCTATTGTCTCTTAGCCTCACTGACAGTAAGGTCAGCAAGAATCTCTAAAAGTTACACTTTTGGTCCTCCCCACAAGACCCACAAGCTCTGATCCCTCAGTTTTGAAACTTCAAAAGTCTTAAATTCTGTTCTTATCCTAGACATGCAGTAGGAGTCTTTTTCCAAGATGGATAAATCTTATTACCATTACAGACTTCCGAAGAGTCACCACCAAGCCTCTTATCAATCTAGTACCTTTTGCTGGTGTAGGTGGAGTTCTGCAGGGGGTTAGGGTTTTAATGATCTGTCCATTAGGGCCACAGACAGCTTCGCCACACTCGGTCCCATACATGTGGCTGTACACAGTTTCATTTAAGGTATAGGTCTTCCCATTGTGGCAGCAAAGGCAAACTGAGGCACCAAAAGAGAAAATGCCATGGCAACAGAGAACACTTGCAATATAAATACAAATGAAAAGCAAGCTAAACACTGCATTTACCCTTCTGAAGCTCACACAGCATCAAACATTAATTACCCGGCTGAAAAACTTTCTCAGTTTCTACTTGAGAAGCTGCGCTGGGAGTCTGTCTCATTTATTTAAAGTGTGTTGGATTTTTCTGGTTGCTGGTGTTTCTTGGAGTCAGCTTGCATAGAGGAATAACTGGTTGGTAAAAGCATGAGAACTGGTACTGCCCTAACCTAGCATGGAGCACAGGAGAACTCCCCCTCGGCAGGGAATGTGACTGGGATTACTGTCTTTCTGAATTACAAAACACTGGCTCAGGAGGTGTTGCACAACTGTTTCCATCTGTGAATGAAGAGCATGCAGTGGTACAAAATTTCATTTAAATATATGAGAAACTCTCCAGATTCTGGAGACTGTATATGTAAGAACCAAAGGAAGTGTATCTACTACTGTAACAAAATCAGCAAAATTGAAAATGTGTTGTCTACTGGGTCATCCTGCATTTTGGGATGTGATTTCTCCCAGATATGGGAATGAACTGATACTCTACCTTAGCCAAATGTGTCCTTTAGGCACACAAACATGTATCTATCTAATAAGCTGTCTTAGCTTATTTTATGAAATTACTGGTCAAGAAACGGCACTTCTACAAAATTTTCCTTGTTCTAAAAGTACTTATTAAGAGAGATACCACAAATGGCCTGCTACAGACTGACTATCTATCTATCTATCTATCTATCTATCTATCTATCTATCTATCTATCTTTCACTGACTATCAAGGAAAAGTGGAAAAGTGGAGAAGTAGTATTTTCCTGCATAAGATGAATCCCACATATCATACCTCTCTCCTTCCTCCATATGATTATCCTTTAGATAGTTCTTGGGGTCAAAGGCTGCATTTTGCTTATCAAACTGTATCTGCACTGCTGTGCATCCACCTATTAAACCACCTATCTGGACTCCTATTATCAATACATTTGCAGTAATGTGATGTTGGGTTGTTTCAGTCCTGCCATCACTCAGTGCTTGGTGAGAGTGGTGAAAGTTACCTTTGGAGTCTTCAGTGCATAGTTTCTCTTTGGGGTCACTGAAGAGAAAGAGTAAAAAAGAATTGTTTTATTGAAATGAATTAGTACATGGAATAACAATGTCTGCAATTGTACCTACTTTTACAAAAAAGCTTACTCCTGGAGGATTTAATGGTAATTGCCACTGCCTATAAACATTAACAAAACACTTCCTAGTTTGTCCTTTCTGGCCCTATTCTACCTTTCTTACCATCAACTGACCTACCATGAAGTGCAGTTGAGGAGGGAGACACACTCCCTGCTCTCCTCATCAAAATACGGCTTGTCAGGACTACATTCTGGGTAACAGCCTGGAAAATTAAACAAAGCATTCTTAGCCTGGGTTACACAGATACAGGAAGGTACATAAATACCTCTACCAAATACAGATTTGATCCCCAAATGACTGTGATTCCAGTATGAATGTTCTTTTTACTACCGATTATTTCCCAAGTCCTCTTTTTACCTCTCTCCCCAAAGTTTTAATTTACTCCGTTTGTCAACAGATAATTATTCTTTGCAAATTTATATTGAATGGTGTTTTATCTCTCCATATATTTAAAGGCAACAGGCAAATGGTGCTATGAATGGCACCATCACACGGGGAATTAGCAAGGCATGGTCAATGAGCTTCTGGGACAGATGGGATAACCTTTCAGTCACCTGGACGCTTAAGACGTTTCAAACCAGACTAGCAGCTGCGACTCCCATAAACTGCATTAAAGTCAAGGAGGAACTACCTTCTAAACTGTACAGCAAGTTCCCACATTTCCCTTGTGGGTTCCTGCAGGTCCTTAGACAAGGGGCTCCACAGGGTTTATAGAACCACTCATGTTTATCAGGTGGATTGTAATAATCGCAGAACACAGCTGGAACAGAAGAATAAAAAACCTTTAGGCCTCAGACACGGGGCAGGGACTATTTTTAAATCTTGTTTAAAAGATTTTAATAAGATAAACATGATAAAAAGAGCTTGTTCAGTCACATATGCATAGTGTTTTAAGTGTTCTGCTCTTCTTTATCCCGTGTGCCTGAGCACAAGGAGCAGTGCTTTCTGTGTGCGTTTTCAGCACAGTACTTACGGCAAATGGCAGGGGTTCTCCAGTTGATACAGACACCAGCTCTGCTGCAGCTCCTCGAGTAAGCAGCAACTGAGGTACAAAAGCACTCACAGTCTCCCACACTGTCACAGCCACAGAAGTCAGACACACAAGATTCATAATATGGAATTGGGTTCACCTGTCAAAACAGTGACAGATCTGTCACCACAGCTGTATCTGCTGCACTGCGCTTAATGAGGGAAAGGGCTCTGAATTTCTGTCATGCACTGGCAGTTTGTCACAGACTGGGATTGTCATGAGGGAGCCATGATCTTTTACAACAGGTAGTTTTCTATTTTCACCTGCCTGGTAGAACTGGACTCCAAATCTTCCCATTCTCATATGTGTAATGCTGCCACTTACACTCAAAATGTCTTCCCAGTGACTGAACTACTTTGTTTTGGCTTAGCACAACTACACAGCATGTTCACTCTCCAGCTGAGAGACAGTGGTTAAATGAGTATAAAAGTAAATCCTTTTTCCACTGAACTTCATGTCTCTTGTGTTTTTACCATTGCCAACATAAACTAACCAAGGAAATTAAGCCAAGTTTGTTTTTAAAATTGTTTATTAAAGTGCAGTGAAGCTTTGTACAGACATTCTAATTAAGAAGAGTAGCTTTTTTTCTGTTTATGTTAATTGAATTTGTGACTAAAATAAACCAAATAATTGGTTTCTTTAGATAACTTGAATGAACTTCCCAAGGATGACCATACAAACAGTCCTAGACTAACTTATCTCTACATTTCACAGATACCTAACTTTCTGCTTCTGGTGGTCAACTATTATGCTCTTTATCTTCAGTTGTTCAAAACAGGCACTGCTGTTTCTTCAATACTGGGCAACAGGATTTAACTGGCATAGCTGTGAAGTGAGGTTTTGAGAGAGGTAGCCTTGTACTAGTGTGTAGTAGCCTAGAATAGTAAAAATATGCTGCAAATGTGCTGCAAAATAGCAACAAATATCGAGTGGGAAATTACTGAGGATGAGAGAACAGGATTACCTTACTGTGACAGGCTTCAAAGATGTTACTCTTAATGATGCTGCAATGCTTCTGTCCCAGGGCAGACTTGAAAGGCTGATCTGCACACAGGTCTGTCATGTTTATATTTGAGCAGGTGCTTGTTATTTTCCAGCTGTTTCCAAACTCCTGGATGCTCATCTCCATGGACTGCCCTCTGGTTGTGAAGTCATTCCTTGAGCGACCATCAAAGTCCCCACAAAGACCACAGACTTTTCCCTGTGTAATTTGTGTAGGCACAGTAAATGGTTTGGTTATTTTGAGTGCAGCTCACTCTTTGACAGAAATAAACTATAGAACCTGTAAAGGCAAAATAGCTGCAAGTTTCTAAATAGACATTAAAAAATGGCTTAGAAAAAGCTGGTCTTCAAGTGACAAAAACTCTCTTAATGTGTTTCCAATACTTCTAGCCCCAAATATTTTGGAGTGTTTCATACTGACTGAACAGTGCAAGATATGGCCTGCTTGCTGCTTCTTCTTGCCCACTAAACCAAACTTTTTTTGAAGCCCTGCTTTTCTGGGGCTCCAGTTCTGGATGCACAACTCTGAGTTTGAAATCATAACTGCCAGTCCATCCCATGCTTACCTGGAAAGATGGTGCCACATGAACAACAACAGTAGTCTTTTGGTCCCACATGAAGTTCATCCCTTGATTAGTTTCAATTACAATATAACCTCCTCTGAGGTCCACTTTGTAATTTTTCTCAGCTCCTGGATCAGTGGCTATCTCCTGAATTCTTCCTTCCAAGAGCCTTATTTCACTGCTCTACAAAGGAACACATACATTGCATGGAAGGAAATCAAACAGAAAACTTAGTGCAACAGCACTGGCACTCTGCCTCTTGTTCTTTGTCTTATTTTTCTGTCATCTTCACACTCTGTCTTGGTTCACTGCCAGATGTGTGAGCCACAGTCACAGATGCCCAGAGCCTACTGTCACAGATGCAAACACACACACACACACAAATGCACATGCATGGAGTGCTGTTGACTCCTTGCATCTTTCCCCTCATCGACAGAAGTGTTCAATCTATGTTAACATCAAATACCTAAACCTTTCCCAAATTCCCTGCCTTTGCTTGCTGGCTGTTTGACTTCCCTATAGGTACTCTCTAGCAGCAACTGAGCTGGAATCTAAGAAGATGATACAATAATTACTAGAAAATCAAGACTACAGCTCCTTAGTTATAGCCAGTTCTAGACAAACCTCAAAAATCAATGTGATCTTTAGGGAGCAGATGGAGTGTGACTTCCCACAGGCGTTGTTCTGAATCACAATCCGGAAGGTGCCAGCATCCATGTTATTAGGGCAAAAATCCTTAGAAAAACAGATAACATTCTATTAGATCTTGTCAGGCACCTAGACCAGTCATAAGCATTTTCAGGAGCTCTAAATGAATGACTCACTGATCTGACTTCTTTATTCACCAAAACTCTAGGAATTTTAGAAGAATCTGGTGGAAGATGACCTGGTGGCAGGTTCATACTTGACGAGAATTTTCAAAAACCAAAACTAAGGGCTTGTCATGGCAGCAGTCCAAAAAGGTAAAAATGTGTTTTATTAAAATTAGCAAAACCAACTGTAATTTGGGGATGACAAAATGTCTCACTGAGTGCTGTCCCATTACATGCAATTATTATGCATGAGGCTCACACGTTAACCTCTGTGTTCTTCTGTCACAACAAAAATAATGTCAGTCTTGGGTGGCTGAGAAAAACACTTCTCAACACCACACCAATTCCTTTCCCTTGAAAATGATGAACACAGTGCCCTCTTGTGTCACTTCTGAGGGTCAGTTTGCTTTGTTTTATGTGGAATATCTCACTGTATCAGCTCTAGGTACAAGAGGAGGGGAGCAGGCTCTGCTCATCAGTGTTGGCATTTTTGCATAGGAATGCCTTTTAATTACCCAGACGGGAGCCTACAGTGTAAGCTGTGAAAAGCATATGGATGGGAAAGTGAAAATAAATTGATACCTGAGCTAGGATATAGTCACAGTCTCCCAGGAAATCAAACTTCTCCCCATCAAAGCTCATGTAATGCCCGTTTCCATACACAGTGCAGGTTCCCTTGCAGGGATTGTCCGTGCAGTTCCACTGCCTTTTGTTGCAGGTGCTGGGAGGTAAAATGCAAAGAATCACAATGTTTGGATGAAACATGGGCTTTCCTTAACCCCAAACAGGAGCAGAATAATTAAAAGTCTTCTTGCTTGCAGTGCCTTTTCAACTGTTCTGAGATCATGCCATGAGATGACACATCAATCAGAAAGGTCATGTTTACTACCCAGACACACTTATTCTGTTATTTCCTTCAAATAGATTTTAAATAATTGAGTCCTGGCAGCAGACAGTGGGGGTTTAGGAGACAAATTCAAGGTGAAGAACTGAATGTTTCAACCATTTCTGAATAATAATCTGTGAGGAATCATGTTGCAGTTCTGTTACAGTCATGTGAACAAATATTACCTCTGTCTTTCCTGGAGTTTGGCTGAGGTGTAGAGAATTTTTTCCCTCAGCAGCCCTCATGGTGCTGTGCTTTGCATTGGCACCTAGAAAGGTGTTGGTAACACCCCGGTGTTTTGGCTACTGCTGAGCAGCACTCCCACAGCATCACTGCTGTCTCTGCAGCATTCTCCCCCTCACCAGTAGGCTGGGGGGGGACAAGGTTTTGGAAGGGGACAGAGACAGGATAGCTGTCCCCAAATGGCCAAAGGGATATTCCAAACCATGTGATGTCTGCTCAGCAGTAAAAGCTAAGGGAATGGGGTGGCTGGGGTGGGAACAGAGTGGCAATTGTTATATTTGTTTTCTGAAGCCCTACTCCTTAGAAAGTGGGCTGGACATCACCTGCTGATGGGAAGTAGGGAATAAATATTTTCCTTTTCTTCTGCACACAGTCTTTGCTTTTGCTTTGTTAAACCATCTTTATTTCAACCCATGAGTTTTTTCCGTCTTATTTTGTCCTCAGCCTTGTTCTGCTTAGGAAAGTATTGATAGAACAGCTAGGTGGCCACCTAATGTCCAGCCAAAGTCAACCCACAACACTTTGACAAACCTTAGCTCTAGTTCAGGAGGACTGTATACAGAAAATTTAGTTGTTACAGCCCTGATGCAGAGACTGCATTTTCTTTCCCATGTGTGTCCTCTTTTCATAAGAAAACTAAGCCCTCACTGCAATAAAACTTCTTAATAGCAACTTCTGTGATAGCAACAACTGCTTATCAGGTTTTGACTTCACATGTTAAACTTGATTGCCCGTACCAATGGTGCTTAGACCAAAGTGTTTCTAGCTCTTATTTTCTGTGCATCCATTTGGCAGAACTATATAGTCTCATCCTTGTTAAATAATGGATAAAGATTCAATGCATTTTACCCACCATGATCAGTAATAACAGTGAAATCTATGGCAGCATTATTGGATCCAGAAATTGAAGCAACTGGAGTATTAATTTATCCTGAGAACTATGCATCTGGAAGCACTGCAAGTCTCAAGGGAGGACCATTGCAATTCCTCTTTGAACAAATTCAGTCGTTTTTCAGGGTTCAGCTGTGTGCAACAGACACAGACTCAATCCCCCTTATTGAATGGGCAGCTGCAGACCAGCCAGGGTAAGGCTGGTGTTTCTGAAGCTGGTGGGAAAGCAGAAAAGGATGGAAATCGTTTGACAGAAGATAGTAGTTCTTGTTCTCCCCAAGTGCAGGCTCATGCAGCATGGTGCAGAGAAACACTTCCCCTTTTATTTTTACTAGCAGCCCAATGGCTGTCACGATGAAGAGGAAGGCTTCAAAGCACAGGCTGCCCCACGGGTGCATTATGGACTGACAATTTTAACTGTTACAAAGCAAACCTCCCTGGGATAACATACCATGTGTTGCAGTCCACTTTGATGGTTTCCCCAGGTTTATAAAAGTGTCCTCCATGGACACATGGGCATTGATCTTTGGGAATACATCCTCCGCTGCCATCCAATACCAGTCCATCAGGACACATGCAGCCAGAAACACATTCTGTGACATACTGCACGTTTGAAGACACAAGAAAAGACAATTTGTTAGTGCACAGAAAGAACAGGGAACCAGCAGAGGTGTGCTAGCTCTGGATGCCAAAGTTTTGGATTTTTTAAAAAACTCCTTAATTGCAAGCTAGTGGTAATCATGCTACAAATATCTCATGGATACAGTGTTAGCTACAGCTGCCGTGTTATCAGTGAAGCAGTTGGTGTGTGCCCAGCATAGCATGTTCCCATCAGTGCTTGATAAGGGCAATCCTACATGCCCAGCCGCGCTGTCCTGTGCCCCTGCTGGGAGGTGAATTCCTTACACAGTGCATGTCCTGCGTCTTGCAGCTTTTCTGACACTCTGATCCAGTCGCTCCGGGACCTGCAGAGCTGCAGTTGAAGTAATACATAGAAGCTGGGCAATCTGCAGTAGGAGAAAACATTTCAGGAAGGTAATTTAGAGAGAGCAATAAGGATGCCATCAGCAATTGCAAAACCAGCCAGAGGATTTCAGAGAGAAGCAGGTGTCTATCATTTAAAGTTTCTAATAGTTTTGCTTCTGCCCAATAACAGTGCAAGGAGAAGAAGGCAGATAACTTAAAAGTTTTGGGAAATATCCTCATCTTCTAAAGAGTCTAGCAAGTCTGGTGACATTTTACAAAGACAAATGTTATCAATAACTAACACATTTCAGGGAGAATGAAAAAATGTGCAGAATACTAAAATGTTACAGAAAGTGAGAGATAACACAGAAAAACATTATAAATACTAGCTGACACCATAATGCCATTATTTAACAAAATCTCACCTTTTACCAAGACAGTTTCTCCAATGCAGTCTAATCTTCCTTGAATGCATTTGCTAAAGAGATTCCATAAAACAAAACACATCAGCTCTTTGCACGTTTCTCCCTCACTAGAGAGAAAGGCAGTGCAAAGCTTCACTTGTCACATGAATAACAAATTCCTATCAAAATGAATATTTGGTACAGCTATCAGTTTCACAGACATGAATTATCATACCCAGAAGGAAGATTAAAAGACCCAGCTCTTAAATACTCTTCCTTCATCTGCCACAGGTTTATTGTGTGTTTTCCCTAAATCAAGTTTTTTCTAAGCATCCATTTTCCACTCCATGAGATAAGACTAATACTTTCTTATATAAGAGATCTCTTAAATTACTAAATGAATATGTGATTACAAAATAGGCTAGAATCCTCAGCTGGAAGACAGACAGAGAATATATAAACATCTAAAGATATTAAAATAGCCTTCCCCTGGCAGTGGTTTGCATTGCTGCCCTAAGCTAGTTGAAAATGCAAACAATGACAATTGTTTTTCACTGCAAATGCAAGTTAATTGTGTCATTTTTAGTACTTCCCCCAAATTTTTCTCTCTCTCTTTAAAAAAAAAACAGTTTAAAAACTGAAATTTGGGTGGTTTTTTCCCGGACCATTTTTATTTTTTAAATAGTCTGCAGGATGGTGTGGTGGTTTTCACTTCCTGTTTTCATTCCGAAGCCTGAAACTCCTCCAAGCTTTCTGTGTTCTAGAAAGCTTGCTCCCACTGTTTATGGATATTTTTTTACAGAACAATGAACTTTGCGTAGAGACAGATTACAAATATTGATCTACTTAACATGTTTTCAGGTTCCTGTTTGCTAGCATAAACATAGGATCTTAACCTTTGTTGTGGCTGCACTTCCTGCCAGGGGAAGACACAATCTAGGAGAAATTTGTCATGATTCCTAACTGAAAAATGATGCCATTCATGGATTGGGGCAGAGACTTCCCCTGCAAGCCCTGATGTCCCCAGGCACCGAGCAGCCTTTGCGTCATCAGAGCAACTCACCACATGAGTTTGTCCTCTTGGAAGGAGTTGCCAGGCTGAACAATCTTGCCTTTGTAGTAGCAGGGACAGTCATCTGGAGCTACACATTCCTCCTCATCGTTCAGGTAGGTGCCTGCAGGGCAAGCACAGCCCTCCATAGGCGCGATCTGAACCTTGCACAGCGGGTCAGGTTCATCCAGCGAGCGGCAAGACTGGTTACAGTGCTTCACACTATAGTTATAAACCATAGTCTCAGGACACTCCTCAGAGGGATCTTTGCAAGAGAAATAAAAGGGATGTATGGCCTTCTTTGTGCAATCATCTCTCATGATTTTAATATGTCTTTCTGCACACTGGTAGCCATAAACGTGCTTTTATCAAACTACCAGACCTTGTCTCCCAGGGATCTGGGGGAATCTACTTGCATAGCCTGAACTATATGACACTGAATACTGAAATACTCAGCAGGGTGAATCTTTTTGTAACTTCCACAATTTACATTTCTATCTTATGCCAAGAACTGAAACCAATAACTTCTGACTTGTTAAAATTTTATTTTCTGACCTTTACTGATTTCTTTGGCTGGGAATAACTTAAGAAATGACCGTATTTAGTAAGAGAAAAATTTTGACATTAAATGGCAGTGACAAGGAACTCTGCTAATCATTTGATGCTACCAAAGAAAGGGTGTTTCAGTTCTCACAGATGTCTTGAGGAAAACTTGTCGTCATCCTCTGGGGAAATGAGAAACAACAGTTTCTAAGTTCTCTGGATGAACCAAACAGGTAAATACCAAAATCTAAAGAGCTCAACTAACCCTGTAAGACAGTAAAAATCTGGTTTATTTTCACAGGCTGACAGTATGCACCACCACCAAAGCTGTGTCATAAAATCTGCAGTACTGCAGATCCATTGGGATGACATCAAATTTTGTCAGGGAACATCACCCACATTAAGGCTGCATTTTTCAAGAAAGTCTGGTATCCAGATTCCTTTGAAATTCAATGAGAACTGGAGATCTAGTCATCTTGGGCCTCTTTCCAATTCTGCAGATTTAACCCCACAGCTGTTTTTCAGACATACACAAATGCACTAGAAGGTCCAGGGGAGCTGATCATGGGCACCTGTGCTAATCAGCCTTGCAGCAATGCTAAGAACTTATCAGCAATAGGTTCCATGCTTAAATAAAACTCTCTATGGTTTTCCAGTCCATGACCGTGGCACACTTTCTTAGATTAGTTAGTGTGCTAGGCTTGTGTACACACTCAAAACCAGCACCTGTACCACAATAAACCAGTTGGATTTCTGGTCCTAGCTGGAGCAAACACATGTAAATCAGGCAAGCCATATTCTATTTTATAGGCATTCTTTGAAGATACAGCAAGTGGTATTTGTAAGTCAAAATAGGCCAAATAAAAAAGATATTAATAAAGATGTTGAATATGAATTTACATGTGTCTCAATTGTTAGCTATTAATACAACAAAATAATGTGTCTACTTTCTCCCTTTAAATTTTCATAGAGGAAGAAGATCACTTTTGATTAAAGTGAGATCTGGTAAGAGAAAGGTTACTTGATTGTAGTGCTCATGGTCACAGGAGTGACACACATCTTAGATGACAAATCACAACTGGAGGCATGAGTGCAGAGAACACGAGCATTCCAAAGATACCTTCAAGCTAGCTTGCACAGGGAGCACTAGAAAAGCAGTGCCATGGCTTAGCAAAGACTGCTCGCCCCAGTGATCTGCTGGGCGACCAGCAACTCCAGTGGTGGTTCATGCTTCTGCTAAAGAGTGTGTAACAGGTGAGCACAGTTAGCTAGCAGGGTTTGCTTGTTTCACACACTCTACTGACTGCAGTGCAGACATCTGCTTAGGATACAGCCTGCCTTGGATGCTGCCTGCAGAGTGGCTGCAGCTTCAGGAGCTGGAACAGTTTTTCCAACCCCCGCAATGGGACAGAACACAGAGTGAACATTGTGGCCCATTTATTCTTTCACTCATGAACAGTTCAACCTTCACTCTTATCACAGTCATGTTCCCAAAAGATTATTTCTTCTTAAATAAGTCCTAAAATGATTGTGCTGATTAAGCCCTTAGCATTTTTTCTCAAGGTTACTGCACTATTTGAGTCAATATTACCTCCTGTGCCTTAAGAACACAGATTTCAGCCAAACCTGTGCTGTGAACTAGTCTTGATTTGCCATAAAAAATGTCAGTAATTCTGTGTTGGGAACAAAGCTTTCAATAAACAGTGGCTGTGTCTAGTGCATAACTCTGCAGGGTTCTAGGACAATTTACTGTGGACTATACTGTGTTCCTTTGAATTATTTCAGCACAGGTTTGTGAAATTGTTCTTACCACAGTCTTAAATGCTTTTGAAAATGCATCATCCTAGTTACATTGTTTGCCTCTATTAACTTACCCAGCTGGCCTCTAAGTCAGGCAATTAAATTGATCATAGCTGCATCAAGCTCCAAAATCATAATCACTATTATGTTGTCTATTCAGATGTGCTATTAGTCAAGAAACCCATACATCTATTTTCATGTTGATACAGGAAAATCTCACTTGAACTATCTGACCATCAATGACAAACTGGAAATTTTGAAGCAAAATTCAGAATCCAAGATAGTGAGTTTTATTCTCAGGTCTTATGCCATCTTATAATAAATTCTGGCAATGCCAAAGGAAAATACATACATATGTGGACTCTGAACTCAGGATTTGGTGACAATGTGTATGTCCAGGAAACTTCTGTTCATTTTTTAGATAATCCTGAGCTGAAAATGCCTTTAAAGATTTTCACATTCTCAGATATCACCAATATATATTTATTAAAATACATTACTATTTTCCTGCAAGATGCAAAAATGCAGTTACTGAGAGTGATGTCATTTGTATTGTCTGAGACAAGAGGACTGAATATACTGTAAAAAAGATATTGGAATTAAAATACATGGGGAAGCCCATGTGTTCAAAAGTAAACTAATTGCTAACTAAACTTAAACTAAAACTAACCCTAACTTCTGGTTTGATTTGACTAATATGCCTTCTACTGTTTTGCTTCTCTGAGTACTGAATTCACCTAAGATTTTACACAAGGAACATGCACTGTAAGAGCATTAAGCGACCATTAACTGATTTTGGCAGGATGAAGAATTTTATAGAATAAATGCTTATTTTTCTTTTTCAGAGACTCTCTAACTTGATGACTAAAGACAAAAGATACTGACTGCCACAAACAGGGCTATACTGAAGCTGTTCCCCCATATCCCTGCCCAAGGAATTTCAGTTCACATACCACAGACACCCTGCCTCCAGCCCTGCAGGGACATGCCTGCTGAAGCACAGTCTCTGGAGTAAGTAGAGAGCACACTGCACAGTGCAACTTCACTCTTCTCAGCATTGCAGGTGTCATACATGCATTTCTAAAGGACAGAAAAGGATGTGGGTATTATTATGTCCAGCTCATGGAAGAAACAGAGAAACATGTAGCAATTCAAAAGCAGTCAACCAGTATCTTTTTAAAAAGGTATCATTACCAATGAAAATATCTCTAAGAGAAAATGTATGCTAATAAATACTACGGAAATGTGAGAAATAGCAAATCAGTTACAGAAACTGCAATGATATTATGTCTAGCACTCATTAATAGATGAATAATAAGAAAGATGAGGGCACCTATAGTTCATTAAAACACTAAGAAATGTCTATACCAGCCTCCCATGAAGATGTACAGTCTAGGACCTATATTGTCAAAATATATCAGATGAAAATATTGCACAGTGATGACTGGCACTTGTGTACCTATCTAGTGAGCAAATAAGATACACCCAATTACATGACAGGTGCATGACAGCAGATGGTTTCTAGAGAGCCACTCATATGTAATGACATTTTAAGAACTAGTTACCTAAGTATGGCTGGGATTTAAAGCTTCAGTTCTTTTTACTGTGTGAGCTGTACAAAAGAGCACAGACACAGCCAGTCACTCTAGAGCAGTAGGATCATACTGCATAGACAGTGACTTATCCTGCCATTACTGATGTTGTGGAAGAGGCTTTCATGAATCATAGTTTAAAATCTGATGAGATCAGCAGGAGTAACAGACATATCTATAAGAAACTGGTTATTACTTTTCCTTAATTGAAAATTGCAAAATCCTATTTTCTTTATAGTTTACATGAATTCTCAAGTATGTGTATTTTCCTCTGGGAGAGGTAACACATAAGCTATATTTGTAAAGGTATCTGAAGACATACTACATTCTAGGCAAAAATTTCGGGCTCAGGTATTTTCTCAGTAATTTGTATCACACACACACACACCCTGAATGAACTTCCTGTGTTTTTGCAGGAACTTCTTTACCATCCACATAAATGTGGCAACTCTCTAGCTCAACCAGCTTCCTCAGAGCATTATAGAGCTGTACACCAAGAGAACAGCTTCAGGCATTCAAAACACAAGGAGACCAACACAATTCCACGGTAATAAATGAGATATAAACAATGTAAATACATAGTCTCTCCCCAGATGGGAGTTTTGAACCAAGTCAGAGGAAATCTATGGCGCTGGTAAAACTCTCAGCTCAATTTGACACAGAAACACTGATTCTGCTCGTCAAAGAGTGAACAGTTTTCACTCTTTGAAACTTTGAAATCTTGAACTGATTTTTTTCATTTTGCTTCTGGGTCATGCAACAGATGCCAGTGATGACAGTCAATTATTTACACAGCTGTAGCCAAAAAGGCCCATCTTGGCACAAACTCTCATTTTATAATTTTTCTAATCAGCATCAGTGAATTTCTTTGTGACCAGTCACTACTGTAACCTATTTCAATCCCCTAGGCCAGACTACCTTCATGGGGGATCAGTCTCTGGACTAGATTAAACGACCCATTTGGACCAGTGCCTTACCTTGATGTACACAGAAGGGTCTACAACAGAATGGCAGGCAGCAAACACACTGCTTGTATTGGACAGAAGAGCACACCAGTGCTGAGCAAATTTTTCTGAAGTGGGAAAAAATATCATTGTCCATAGTCACTTAAACCACATTACTGTCTGAATTAATATTCTTATCAGGTATCACATTGTACTAGAATGTCCTGAAGTGTTTAGATAATGCTGGATGGAAATACAGGTCATTAACATGTTAGAGGAATAAGCGTAGTTGGATGGACCTAGGATCTTCCTAGAAGAAAGGTTTCACCTTCCAAGTATTAACATTATTACTGCAGCTGGATTTGCAGAACATATACAAAACCTCCCCATTTTCACTGTTTTTCATCAAAATTTCCTAATTTTTTACAGTCAGGTAATTCCTTATAGTCAAGGGATAATATCAAGTATGTAATAATCAATGAGCTGTGTGGCTATGAGCTGCAGCTTTAATTACATGTGGCAGTACCTAGGAGAGGTCAGTCCAAATCCTATATATATACAAATCCAGTCAAAGTGAGAAATCAGAGAGGACACCTAGTATAGTGCAATGCTTGCTTAACTCAGCACTGATGATAACTTCTTCCTCTGGACCTCAGCACAGCTGTAGCAACCTAGACTGGATGAAGAACTTGCCCAAATATTGGCAACCAAGTATGCTCTGCCTTAAATTTCTCTCACTGATGCTGTGTGTGCTTTTCAAGTCATCAGTGAATGTGTTCGCTCTTTCTCCAGTAGGGCTGTCTTTTTGTTTTGAAAGCAAAGCTATCATCTTAAAGACCTTCAGAACACAATGTTTTCTCTCTAGTAATAACCTCAAAGGCAGAGGGTTTTGATGCTTATGAGATTTCTAAAGCTTTTTTGATTATCCATCATATGAAAATTATTTCGCACTGATAAACCAGGGATGAAAAGCCTGGTACCTTTATCCACACTGTTTGAACAAGGATCTTCAAAGCTGTCCTCAACATCAAAACAGCTGGCTCTAGTTTTCCACGAGTTACCAAAAGCAGAAGCTGAATCTTCCACTGCTCCAGTGACTGTTCTGAAGTCATCAGTCTGGATGTTATTGAAATTGCCACAAAGACCTTGTGTGGGAGGCAAAAAAAAGAAAAAGGCAAAAGAAAAGAAGAAATCGCTAGATGCATGAAAAAAAGAATGGCTTCTAGATGAACACTCTTAGGTCGATAATGCATCTTGCCTGAGAGAAACCCATTTTCCTTCAGAGACTTCCTGATGTTCCCACAAATCAGACAGGACCCTGTATTTAGAGTGTAATTCTTATTTTTCTGCATTACAGTAGCACTTAGTGATAGCACAGGGATTGGAACTGCTTAAATGTGCTTCAGTAAACACTGGCAGACAGAGAATATCATCCCCAAAGGCTTAAAAACAAAGGAAATGGCAAGAGAAAAACAAAATGGGTCAGAGAGACAGGGTGTAATCCCATTGTGCATATAGGAAACAGAAGCACAAAATCTTAAATGGTGTCAACAGGAGATTGGTGGCAAAACCAAGAACATAGTCTGCATTTCACAAATCTCTGATGAAGGCCTGTTTAAACAGATGGAGTCTAAAAGATCTGCACACACTAAACACCACAGAGATTTTCTTCAGCACATTGAAGGGTTTAGCCTTTTGTGTCCTACCAGATGTGCGATTCTGAAAAGAATGATCGACTGTTATGGAGAGCTGCATTACGGGTTTCATTTGCACTCGAATCTGCACTCCAGCTGAGCTCAAGATTTTGATGAAAAATGTAGATTGTCTGAAGATGGTGATGCCATCTAAAGAAGAGAAAAAGAAAAAATGTTGTATGCACTTGCAAATCTTTATGAAGCTGAGTAAACAGGAACTTCCATTTGCTGGTGCATCCAGTAACATAGGGATTCCCAAGGAATCCCAGACCTACTATCCACCTAAAAATGAGTAGGGTCATGTTCTTTCAGAGAAATGAGAGGAAATCCCTCTGCAAATGCTACACTGTGGAAAGTGTGAAGAAGGGCGTTTACCTTTGTTTACAGGCAGCTTCACAATGAAATTGTTCATATAGATATTTCCACAGGAACATATTTTTATAGTCTGCAGGGAAAAGGAAAAAAGCCCATAGCCGTGAATGCATATGATGTGAGACAGACAAGAGCAACCTGGCAAGATTCATTAAGTATTAAGGAGTAATGTCTTCAAAACCTCATCCCCTCTCAGTGTCCAGACACCATACAGGAATGTAGGGAAGATAAAAGTGACCTACTATGTATCACTAATTAAAGTCAGTTACTCACAGTTCTTCCTAGTGTGACCAATACATTCTTTAGGCAAGTCATTGTCCTTGAAGTCCCACACTGAACGATCTCCCCAATCACCACAACTGTGTCATCAGTGTTCTGAGAAGACATGAAAAAGGTATGTGCAGACATTGTTAGCATGTTACAGGATGGCAGCTAGAAGAGAAAAAGGTGTCACTGAAAGGCTAAGATGGAGCAATAAAAGAACTGGGGTATTTGATCTCTAACTGCAAACTGTTAATTTCATTGCCAAAATGAATAATTTTCACTAATTTTTCTTTGCACTCTGGTTCCTTGTTATCAGCCTGTGTGGATTTCATTTGCAAGCATTCACAAGGAATTCAATTTTTTTGCAGAAATTTTGGCTCATCCACTTCCTTCTGACAGGCACATGTGAAGAAAACTTCAGAAGAAATGCTTGAATCAATGCTAATACATCCATTAAGAACATTATTTAATTAAAAAAAAATAGTTACAACTGTGTTGAAGCTGCAAAATGTTGAAGCTAAGCATTAGCAATTGACTTGCAATCCATTTCAAATTCAAAAATTTACGGGGTTTAAGACTGAGCATGTGTTGAAGTGCTTTGCTGGATTGGTGCCATTTAGTTAAATTAAGTCATATAAAGCTCCAGCATAGTTTAACGCCTCGTGTTACTCAGGAGATTTAGGAGTGAAAAGAGAAGTTGCTCATACCTTAGCTAAGACATAATGACAGTTGCCATGAAAGTTGAATCTCTTATTATCGAATGTTGTTATATGGAATCCTCCATCTATGTGGCAACTTCCAGAGCAGGGCAGAGAGATACAGCTCCAGTGGCCTCCTTTGCAAGTACTGTGCAAAACCCAAAAAGCAGCAGTTAGAATAAACACAGGTTCAAGGGAGCAAAGGTGATACATCATTTGAATCTGCACAGATGCAGCCTCTTTGTCTTTTTAGCTCGTTATCTTGGCTTTTTATAAAAACCCAGTGGGTGGAAGCCTTTATATTAGGCCCTTAAAGTGTGATGGTTGAATTCATCTCAGTGAGAAAGTTAACTGCACTGGGCTTTGAGCTGGCTCCCTCACAGACACACTGGGATGGGAAAGCAAGAAATGGTTTTCAGAGCCTAAATTGTTTACTTGACTTTCTTTAAAGAAAGAAAGAACCCCTTCAAGCAGGATCTTGCAACATCTTGTGCTACTGATGCAACTGTTCAGCAGATAATTGTGGAGGACCTGGGATAATGAGCAATTCTCACACCTGTGCACACAAGAAGAAAACAGCCCAGCTATGTAGGCTTGGGCTTCGAGAGATGTAAGTGAGGATGTGGCAAGATGGGAACTACGCAAAGCCCATTAAGTTCAATTACTCAAAATTTCTGGCATTTGAGGAGCATTTCCTCAAAATGCAGGTAATATTAATCCAAAGGGGTTTGTAGAACATTTGGCCATGCACCATACCACATTTCATTTCTCCCTATAGTAAAGCTTTAACCGATGGTCAAAAAATGATGTTATGTCACAGGAGCTCAGATAACACATACAAAGTAAGAAATAAAACTGTTTTGAGAGTAATATACCTAAGGTCTTATCACCTTTCACTAGTGCAGAATGGAGATGGGTTCAAGCTGGCAGGTTTTTTTCTAAATCAAGTCATTCTTAAGGATCAGGACTTCTGAGATCTGGCCTTTAAGTAGCCTTGTGGAGATCCAGATGTTGTTGGAAATGTCACTTATTAACATGGTATGACTTCTCACCTCACTCTAGTGGCCCAACTCTCTGAATTAATCACTGAAGAGTCTCATTTTTCTACATTCTGAAATGCTGAGCTCAGTTTTCACAAGCAGTTTCAAGTGAGGGTGGGTAATAACTATGTGTGGTTGAGGAATACCTCTAAGTTTTCCTACACTGTTGAAATTCAGAGCAAGGTTTTGAATAGTTATTTAAGACAAATGCCAGGAAAAGATTTAGAAAAAAAAAAAAAAAGGAGGAAAGTACAGAATGCAACTCATCAATGTATTGAAATAAATGCTTCTGCCTTGTTAGTGCAATCAAGACCACAACAGTACCAGTTCTGGCAGGGAGTGGAATAAGTTCCTCCAGATGAGTAGACTTTGCCTTGAAATGTACAGGGGCAGCTGTCTCTGGGGATGCACTTCTTGCTGCTGAGGTCATCAAGGATTGTTCCTGTTCAGACACATTGGCTAGTTAATATTTTTTTGGTGAGTCTGGGAAACACCAGCAAGGAAGATTAGAGTAAGGAAAAAATTCTGGAGTATTCAGCATTTCTTAAAATGAATGGGACACTTTTAAAGGAAAACGCCACACCAGGCCCTTTCAGATGTTAATGGATAGGAAATATTTCTCAAAAGAGTTCAAATGAAAGCAATGCAAAACTCAACATTTCCTGTTATGAATTTTTTCACTGTGAGCAGGATTATCAAGTGCCAGATTGCAAGGGTGTGAGCCAGTTTTCATCCTTTTCTAATAGTGAATCTAACAGAAATCAGAACCTCATCTTAGACTATTTCATGTGCAAATTTATACATGCACATACCTTGAAATGCATTTATGTTTTGTGCCACTTAAACTACAGCAAGATTTAGTGTCATAGCAGGGAGGCCTCTCAACAGACAACTTCATCTGCATGCTTACTGTCTAGAGAACACCTCTTCTCTTTCCACATCTGCACCATATTTTTCCTGTCTAGTCCTTAGAAGTCTTTCCCTCTCCTCCTCCAGTGTCAGGTTCTTGAATCTTTAGAGATCTGGCTCTTCCAAGAAGAATGTTGTTAAATTATGCTAGAAGAAACAGTTTATTTGTTGTGTGAAAGGGAACAACCTCCCTTTTTGTCCCTTGATGTGTGAGATCATGGGCAGAAGTGAGCTGCCTTACCAGGAGGACAGAAACAGCCATCTGTACATGGGGCTTTACAAATCTTGCTCCTTTCTGGATCTGCACATGTGTCAGCACAGGAGTTTCCACATTCCATGTACTCCATATTGTTTGGGCATTCCTGATCTGCAAGACCAAACCAAAATGGAGTATGTTAATGATGTATTTATAAGATCTCTCGAATTGTTGTGTCACTACCCAACTCCTTCTTCCTCCTTTCCTCCATATCTTGTTTGCAAGCCCTTCTATCCAGATATGTCATGTTTGTTTAACCTCTTAAAGGAACTTTTTATGGCCACTTTTACTTTATCTTTTGGACAAAACTGTGCTGCTGGGAAATATGAGCTATTTCACATTACTAGCTTAAGGTTGGCTGAGGTCATAATACAAGCAAAGAACACCAGAATCATTTGGGGAGTCATAACAGTTTATTTTTGCCTGAAGCATCAGTCCTTCTGGCATTAATTTGCTATCCCAATCCACACCAGCAGTCTGGGTGAACTACCTGTAGCCTTCCCCCTGGATTTACAGAGATTTCCTGCTCAGTAACTGGACTACTGAGTATGAAAACACAGGGTGATGTAAGTACAAACATATTGCACTTCTCAGTAACTACTTCTGTCTAGTTGTCAACATGTTGAAACAAGGCTCTTTATGAGTTAACTGTACATGGTAAATTTCAAAAAAAAAAAAAAGAACAGGAGAAAACCTAGTGGTAAGAAGGAGGTGGGCAATATCAAGGTATAGTTCTGATTTAAGAGCAAAATCAAGTTAAATTTGTAGAAGCTTTTCCATTAACAATGTTTCTGCCAAAGTACTTTCACAGATTGATTCAAGGTAGTTACCAGAGCTCCTATCTCTGCTCTGCTGGGATCAGAATACCTGTGTAAATGTCTAACCTGAAAGAAATCTCCAGAGCAGCAGCTACTTACAGCAGAGTTCTTTGGTCCTCCATTCCCCAGGGTCTCCCTTCCTCAGGACACAGTCTCGAGAGTATTGATTTAAAGTGCTGCATATGCAGCTGGAAACCAAATCAGAGTGAGAAGAATTAACTGCACAGTGGCACATATCCTCAGCACAGGTCTCTATGTAGTCATCAAAGGCAACCACTCTGGGGCAGTTTCCAAAACGGGACATAAGTTTCTTGCATTGTTTTTTCTGTTTAAAAAAAAAAAAAAAAAAAAAAAAAAAAAAGGGAAAGAAAAGCAATACTTGACATTTTACCACCTTTTAGGTTTTTGAATATATACCCCAAGTCTTGATGACACAATTCCAGGGTCATAGAATACTTCAGGCTGAATGGGATCTCAGGAGATTATCCAGTCTAGCTTTCTGCCACGAGGTCCTTTGCCTTGGACTGGAAGCTGTCATTCAGTCAGGCATTTTCCCACTATCTATTTCTTTAACACTGTAATAGGATATTCTTTCATCTATAAGATCATAATTTTGCTCAAATTCATGTGTAGAGTTGTGAAAAATTCAGTTTAGTGCATGCTCTAAGACTTGTTTTAACAGTCTCTTCAACACTGTAGGTCGGGGGGGCTTGTACTTCTTGGTCCCACACACTTACATATATGCTGCATCTATTGTCTTTCCTCCTGGGATGTCTTCCAGTGTGGTCATCTGGGCTCACATCAGCACACTTTTGTGATGGATCCTCTACTTTGTGGAAGTTCCCAAACTGTCTCGGATGCATTTTATACCCTGCAAAAATCCCCAGATGCATTTCAGTAACTTCCTGCAATTCTTTAGATCAGTTAATGGGCTATAAAAATGCACTTACTCTTTGGGCTCAAAGGCAGTATGCACTTCATGAAATGCCCAAACTTAACCAGCATCCATACTATAGAGGATGACAGCCTGATATAACTTCTGTTGAGCTAGAGTCAGGAACCTGGGACAATTGTATCAAGGCCTGCTGTCAGCATGGACATTTAAAATCACACGAGACTCTTGACCTTTCTGTTGCTTCTCATAATTTCCAAAGACTTCTCTTTGTTATGGGTGTGTTTGATCTTACACACTTTTCTGTTTGCATGTGTAATAGTCATGCAGATATTACATAATGGGATGCTGTTATAACTTTGGCTTAAGTCCTGCATCTGATATTCCAGGATGAAGGTTTCTTTCCACCCATACAACCTGCTGCAGGATTAGCCTTAGCCATTTGCAATATCTGAAGGTGTCAGTGGATGGCACCACAGTTTCTTCAAAGATACTTTGTGTTTTCTCTGAAGCTTTCTTTTCATTATAGAGGCAAAAATAATCACACGTAGAACGATTCAAATGGAAGAACAGAAAATGCACTCGTGCATTTCCTTAAAGTATGTTATTGTCAATGGGGATCCTGGCAATGTTGCTGCATGATAGCCAAGCAATTAATTTGGATCAAAAAGGTTGGAGGCTCTTACAAATATGAAAAGAGCAGAAAATTCCAAATCATCTCAGAACCTCTTAAAATACATCTACCATATATAGAAATGTTCATGTGCCTGTCAGGAGATCTGAAACCCTGCTCAGAGGAAACAGATACCAAGTTTCATGTCATGTATAAGGAGGTCTGTTCTGGATGGAATATGCTGTATTTATGACCTACCATCCAAAATCAAATCATTCTTCTGATTGCCATCATAGTTCCCACATAGACCACATATTTTCTCTTTATATGTTTCTTCCAGGTCCAACTACGAAAGAGGAAACACAGAGTTTAAAGGCTTTTCCCCACATCAGCAGCACTTGTTACAAAGTGATTCACAGCAGGAAAGCACAGTGGCAGAAGTTCTCATTCCCACTTTGTAAGCAGTCTCCTTTTCTGCTACAAATCTCTCATAAAACTTATCTGCAGACAGATTGAATTCAAATGGGAAGATAATCGTCCAGCAATTGTCGCTCCTACCCACTAAAGAGGTAACTGAAGCATGTTGAATACTGGACTAAGCCCTGGACTGGTGTCTCCCAGTATAGAGACACTGGTATACAGACATTTGGTACACCTTGCAGGGTACCGCAGCTCCTCTCTGGGCAGGTCGGATAACTGTGCTCTAATGCTGGATGCTAGAAAGAAGCAACTTCTGGTTAAGTTTTAGCCATATCTAATGGGTTTTCTAGTCCATAGGGTGACTGGAAAATTATATAGCTCTTCTAGGGGTGGGTCTGCCCAGCATTATTTGTTTTGCCCATACTTAGTGGAAGTAAACAGCCAGGTTAGCACACTATTGCCTTTCTAGATAAAACTATTGCACCTTATCACTCCTACATGCTTGGGGGACACTATTGGTGCCACTCAGGTCCACTAAAAAAAGGCAGTGCTTTTGCTACAGTTGTGTCCACTCTACAGTAATGTACAGGTACTGCCTCTAATACTTTATGTTTAATTAGTATACAGGAAGAGAGAAAGAAAATACTTCAATAAATCAGAATTCCAATATCACATGATTACTTCCTGATATTTTTTCTCTCTATTCACCTTTCACCCTCCCTCTATCTCTCTGAATGACAAAACATGACACACAACTTGCATTTAGTTAATTCTCTGATTGTGAAGGATAAGTGTTCACACAGAAAAGTGTAAATGCACTGTTGCAGAAGAGAATATTGTAAGGTACATGTTTAGAGGAGAATTCCCACATAGCATGGCTTTGGAATGAAAGAGGCCAAGATCTGAATTGGTCACAAAGATTAGTGTCCCACACAAGATGTGCACAAGACAGAGTAGCAAGAGCTGGCAGGCTGTGTTGCTGCTGCTGCCCCATGGAGCAGGGAACTAACTGCAGATGTATTATATCCAGGTTTTGTCACATAAAATTAGCTGGAAAGGCCATGGGGTTGTGCCTCCATGTCCCTGCCTCATTAAACTATTACCTAGCTTGGTATTTGTCTATCAGCTTATGGATAGAGTGATACCTCCCTCCCACAATTTCATATATCAACACAGTGCCTGCATCCAGCCCTGCTTTTCATCACTGATGAGATTCACCAGGAGGAAAATAACTAACTGGCTGTTCATACTAGGAGAGTGTCAGCCCAGTTCCACTTGAGTGTCAGGCCCAGCTTCGAAGTGACTTGGAAGTAAGTACAGGTGTCCTCAATCAGGATGCTCTTCAAGCTGAAAGGCATGGCAATCCTGGAAATTCGAGGGAACAAAACAGATTGCAGCGAAAAAAAGAGTGATGAAATCCTCACAAATATATAGGAAGGAAAACTAGAGTTAAAAGAAACTAAGACATGGGAACGCTCTTTGCAAGGTCAGCCTTCATCTACACAATGCGTTACATCGTCCACTGTGTCCTTTTACCAACCTTAACCCACAACACAACGTATTTTGTCTCTTGTCAATACTACATCAGCCACCTGACTGATAGAAAGCAGCCAAACCCAAGGACCTAAGCCAAAGGTTTATAAACAGCAAGATGCCAATATTGGAAAATGGCCCTCCACATGAGGACACTGCAGGTTATCATCATCCTTCCAGGACTTCTTTGACGGTTGGGATTCACAAACAGCTCTGTTGTTACTCATGTACTGATACAACTCAGACCTACATTACTTTTCCATCTTACCAAGACAATTACCATTCATTTTGCAACAGCCTAGAAACTTAGAAATTCAGAAAATGGCTAGAAGATAGGAGATTTCTTGCCCCTTTGATTTAGGAACAACATATGGGCTTTGGTGCTATAATTACATGGAGTGGTGCTATTTTATATTTGGTTGTTTCTAGAAGGCTGTCAAGACAGTCCATATGTTTGCAATTTTCTCTCCAAAAAGATTGTGAGGGGTTTTCCCAGAGTTGAAGGTTGCCTAGGCCCTTCATAATTATATGCTAGGAGCAGGACTCTGCACTTCTCATGAGGACTGCCCTTAACATCGTGCCCAACTTTCAGCTATTGTTGCATATGATTTTTACTTATGGAATATTTTTACCCTTCTCTTTGTAGTTTCCATTGTGGTTCATTTCGAATTGGAATTAAAGGTGTGGGGTTTGACTTTTAAAAATTCTGCCTTTTTTTGTAAGAAGATCCCAGGGCAAGTTGTGATCTGCAAAGCAGTGCAATTTTCTAGACTAATCTATCTGGAAACAGAGAACTATTCCTAAAAGAACCATCTGTTCCTGAACAGCAACATACAACAGTAGGGTTAGTACCACAGAAACAATGTTTTGAGAAAAAGAAAAACCACTGAGCTTCTACAAAATCGAAACTTTTTTATAAATAAAATGCTGGGGTTTAGGTACTTTCTTCCATCCCTCCCTCTCAAATCAAAGCGACATCAAGGAAACCTTAAAATACCTTCTGTTTTCATAGCATACACATTGCTCTCTGCTTAACTTGTTGGTGTTGGTCCCGGGGAGATGTAGTTTTGTTTAAATACTTCTTGCCTCCTCCACCACTACGAGGGGGACTCTTCACAATACCCTGTTCAAAGAGCTGTGAACACCTCATACACAGCCACTGCTTTCCAGCCAGACCACCCAACACATAGCGATAAAAATGCAGCACAAAACAACAGTACAGTCTTTACTCACTTCTTCCCATTCACTGTGATTCCTGTCTCCTTCACCTCCAGGACCACTCCATCAATGGTGACAGTGAAGTAGATCAGGAAGCTGCTCTTGGCACTGCGCCTGATCTGAATGTTAAAGTCCTGGTAGCTGTCATTGCAGTGCGAAGCGAAGATGTATGTGCAGGTTCCAGGAAAAGTAAACTTTACATGGTCAAATGTATGGAAGTGGAAATTCCCCCAGGTGGCACATTCACTCCTACTGACAGTAGAGACCTGGACTAAAGGAAAAATCATAGTAGGGGAGCTTAGAAATTCTCCCCATATGAGGCGCTTACCCTTTTGTGGTTGAAAAACATTAAAGGGGCAATTTTCAAAGGCAAAAATGATAACTCCTGGAAGATACAAGCCTGTGGGAAGAAGTTTCATCTCACTGAACTTTTGAAGTCCATGACTTTTGAAGTCCGGAGATACCTGCAATGTGAGCAGATTAGCCCAGTCTCCTTTGAAGTTAACAGTGAGAAGCAGAAGAGGTTCAGCTTTCTCATCTTACATATTTACCTAGCAAGAAGATGCTGAAAACCACAGGCATCGCTGTCTAGAAAGGCTGTGTCTATATTTATGCTGTAGACATATTTACACTGTAGATATCTAAAGTGAAGTGAGGAGAGCCCCATTCTGGATGTCTAAATCTCGTTTAACTCAGGCAAGACTTTGGTCCAAAGTCTTGTATTGAGTCCTATGCAGGAGAAATCACAGGTGGCATGACTTTACAGCAAAGTGGCAGCTGCTAGTCTCAGTGGTTGAGGCCGCTACCAGCTTCAGCTGTTGGCTAAGAGATACTTGGTTTTTCTTCTCAACCAAAACTCACTTTTTGTACCTCTGTCAAAGGTATAGATACATACTCTAAGTGCATATATGACATTACTTCAGAAAGCAGTTTTCACACCACTGAGCTTCACAAAGAAAACATGAATCACCTTGAATTAAATTACATACGCTTGCTACTAAATGCTTTTAACATTTCTTCTAGGCCCATCTGAAATAGTGACAAATGAAAATGGGAAAATTCTTTGTGTTGTTCAGGTAGCATGTTTCGGAATATCAACATAGCAACATCCACAACAGACCAAATCAAAACCAGTTATTAATTTATTCAGTGAACACTAAAATATTATTAAATATTCCTGCCTAAGAATCAGCAGGGGAGAACTGAGAAATTCAGATCCTTATGTTATAAATGTGCAGCCCAAACTCAAGTGCCCAGTAAGTCCTTGTAGAAACAGCTTTTTAAGGGGACTGCTACTTGTCATAGGTGGTTGCAGCACTGGAGTAGGGCAATTTAGCACTTTTCTACACAGTAGAGAGGGCAAGTGAGAAAGTTTGGCTATTATGGAAGTGAAATTGCTGGAATTACTCAGGCAGCAATAACTGGTACATCAACTGTTTGTGTATTAAGCAGTTGGGAAAAGCATAAGACATTAAAAATCAAACCAGGAGCTAGCAGTACAGCAGACTATAAAAAATGTGATTACTGCTAATTCAGCATTTCATACTGGTCAATCAAGCCTAGCTGGTGATATGGTAAGTACTTCTATGAAGAATATGTGTGAAATGTGTTGAAAAGGGTGTCACCATATTTTTGTTTGGGTTTTTTTTTTGGTGCAAACTGCATTCAGAGGGTCTCCTCATTAAGGTTAGTCACTTAGGATATAAAAGAGTTGATACACTACCTAGTAATGAAAGAAAAAAGTAAAATACTTAAATGGTTGACAATAAGGATTAAAATGTACAATGTTTAACAGTATCTGGCATGTCTACAGCCCTTACATGAATATGTTACACATTTTCATTTGTCAACTCTGTTTCTCACCTATGGAGAGCAATATGAAAGCGAGTAATGCAAGAATTAGATTCTTTTCTTACCTATCTGAACTGGTTCTTTGCCCTTGCAAAAACTCCAAATTAGGCAGAAGATCCAAAATGATCTCCTGGTTTTTATTTCCATCTTGCCATGAAGTCGTAACTTGAAAATCCTTTCAGGGAAGTGTTTTTTCTTGGCTTATAGGCAGATTTTTATAGTCCAGGAGTTTGGCATGAGAACAAAACATTGATGGCAGGGTCCCTGAAAGGTGGAGCTTCATTAAAATTTCTTTCAGCCATTCATTATTAGCACCCAGAAACCTCCTCTCTGTCAGACAGGACAGGTATCCAGTTCTTTCTTGCTTTATGGGGACAGAGAGCTGTCTGTTTCTAATTTCCTCTTTTGAAAATAGGTCCCCTCACCTTCCTCCTGTAGTTATTATTTCTTTGGCAGCAATAGTTTTTCTTTTTTATGACATCTGATTAGTTACAAGCAATCACTGACCTCTTTCAGAGTTTTTCTCTGTTTTGCACATCAGCAGAGTCCCCCAGCACAAGAAAATGTGTTTGTTCCCTCTACTAGCTTTAATGGCAACTTCTAAACAGAGCAAAAAGTATTATCAGGTCAAGGCATAATGCATGGCTTATTTAGAGCAAAATCTTTTGGCAGGAGGGCACTGTCCTTTAAGAAGTATATCCAAAATATCTTACAAAAAGAGGACAGATTTACTGCTTCAATAGACCAGGAAAAAAATCAAAAGTGCAAAAATTCTCACCTCAACTGTACAAATGGAATTTAATCACACCAGTCATGGGGAGTTAATTTATTCTTAATGCACACAGAGGTGGCGGATTCCCCAAACATTGTGCCCAAGGGAGCAGTGCCCAGGTCTCGTCACAGTGTAGACCACAGTTCATTCCTGCACCACCTAAATTATGCTGCTGCAAAAGGGTCCCTTGGTGTTCTCAAAGTACTTTAATACCCTACCATACCCATAAAAAAATCCAGTGGGCTCAGTCATGAGCTCCACAGTCCATTGTAGGACATCCTGTCAGAGATTTTGATTTCAGTAATTTTAGAGTCCCTTCTAGAGATTTACTTGCTTTGTTGACACAAACTGAGCTTGCATTTCTTTACCTCATCCGTGCTGTTGGGGAACTGCCCCTGAAAAGAGAGGAAGCTTCTCACCTAGTCCCAGCAAAGCAAACACGGATAACAGACATTCCCACACTTCTAGCTGCTCCTTTTGGGAATACACTAAAGCTAGAGTGATTGCCAGAAGTAAGTGGGCACAAATACAGTTTAAGGTGGACATAGGTTTCCCCCTTGTTGCAAGGCCTCAGGTCAAGCCTGCCCATGCACTGGGGAATATGAATGCCTTTTATCTGGTTGGTGGGCAGCAAGCAGGCCCTTGGGAACAGGGTCTTGCTCACTGCTTTACCAGACTTTGTGCTATTGCCAAAGTGGAGTGTCCCAAAGCTGGCCCACTGCTCCCTTCAGCTGCTGCCCTACACAGGTACAAGGTGCTTTGCAGAATTGCAGGTGACAGCATCTGCCAGGTGAAGATTTGCTGTTGCCCTTGCTCTAAAGAAAACCCTGCAGCAGCATGTGAGAGCATTGTGCAGGACATGAAACATGAGTTCGTGTTACCCCTTTGCCACTGTCCATGTCCCATTAATTCCATTGTCAGTCGCACTTGAGGCAGGGCACTACTGGAAGGTAAAGTCTGTTCTTGAAGCCCTGCCATTTTGGCCAGAATACAGAACCAACAGTCTTTATGGCACTGGTGATGGAAGTCATGGACTGCTGCTGCTTCTCCTTTTAATCACAACGCATCTTCCCTCCTGGTCTCTGTCCAAATCCAAAGTAATCTAGGAGAATATCTAGCAGATAAACCTAACCAGGAGAATATAACATTGGAGATATGAGGATGATCTGAAATTGAGTACAGTGCAATAGCAACACTCAGATTCAGCAGATTCTCATGATAATTTTCAAACTGAGTTCTTGTTCAGGCCACAGGACAGGGCTAATGGCAGTGTGGGGAAGGGCTGTGAAGCCCGGGAGGAAAAGCACATAGGTCAGTAGACCACAGATATAGACTAAGAAAGCTTAGTTGGACGTAAAAGTGGATAACTGAAAGATATTAATTTTCCAAAATCGAAGTTAGTGTCAAAATCCAAATGCAGAACTCCGCTGAGATAAAGTCAATGTTTTTTCAATCACTATCCTCTTCCTTTCCAATTCCCACCCAGGCAATCAAAGCAGCTATTTCATTCATTTTGGTATGAGAGTAGAAGGAAGAATCAGATTCTAGGAGTATGATTCCTAACTCTGGAGGAAAACCCCTTTATTCCCACTGAGCTGCACAAAAGCAGCAGGAACCATGTATTAACCACTTGCCAAAGATACCCTTCAGGTTGGACTAGTCCTTTGATGACATACTGATGTTGACCTCTGCAGCTTCCAGTCCTTCGTGTTCTACACATGGGGTGATTCAAGGGAATGCAAGGATGGGCAGAAGGAATGAGCTAAGGCATGATTTCCCCCTGTAAGCCCCACTTAGCACTCAGGGGCCTGGGAAGAACATGAACAGCACCTGTTAAAACTGTTCAAGGAAGAGAGAGAATAAAAAAAGATTCACTGAACCAACATCCACTTATGCTCTACTCAGCAGAGACAGTCGTATCAGTCATCTGGGATCCTCCCCTGAGAAAAGCAAGAGCAAAATTCTACTCAGAGAAACAGGAAACCCAGTGCTCTTGTTCTGTACCTAGCCATTTTCTTACCTCTGCTTGTCTGCTCTGTCATTTGTGCCATTCCTTTGCCATTTCTTGGGGAGGAGAGTTTCTGTCAATGACTAACCAGAGCTGCTGCTTCTGGCTTCTCCACAGATACTGCGGGCTACACTCCTTAGAAATCACTGGTTGCTTCAATCTTCTGCAATGATTTCAGGGCTATTGACAGGGGAAGGATGTTCGCATTCAAATGAAGTTTTTATATTCAAGCGTGGAAACACTGAGGTTTTCTGAAGAAATACATGGAAGCTTTCAGAAGGAAATGCAGACTGACAGGGAGCTTACAGACTGTGTTGATCACTTACCACTGAATCATTGCTATTGGCACGCAAGTTATAACTATTCCCCCTGCAGTGACATACTGGGATTAATAACTCTTCCCTTTATTGGACCCTGCAGGATAAGAGGCCTTCCCTCTTCTGCAGCTGTATTAGCAAGAAGAACAATTCCTCTTGGCCCCTTTACAGCCCATTTCATGGATCATTTGCCATTAAAGGGTATGTAATTTTAGTAAATACAATAGGTAAATATTAACTCAGCTTCTTTATCACCACTGACTCACCGAAGATAAGCCATCATGAAGCTGGTGTAATACACCAGTGACTCACAAAAGTACTTTTTTTGCTACAAACTTGGTAAAAGACACACTCGAATAGGAGGCATCTGGTGCATTAATGCCCTTCATAGCCAGCTACTGTACTGAAGTCTAGCAGTTGCATTTGTATCATATCCTTCAGTCAAAAGGTGATTCCATACATACTGTAAAGAGTTATGGCTATCCTGGGTCAGTCCAAGCACTGGGGAGGTTTAGCTTGGAAATCCTCTAACAATCCAGTTCATTTCAGGCAAAACTGGTACTGCTTCTTGAAATGAGTATCCACTATAAGATGGTGCTTTACAAGCACTGTCTGGATAATAACTCTAGAGAAATTATGTGTGCTTTGTAAAAAAAATAATGTTAGCTAGGAAAACATTACATTTGGTGTCAGGCACTTTGTGCCAATAATCCACATGATAAAAAACATCCGAAGTGAATTTGGCAAAATACTTTACAAAACTGGTAGTTATAACAATCACTTGTATATTCTAAATTGCCAGTAGAATTAAAGAACAACATGAATTATCCTTTCTAATCCTTTGCATGATATCATAGAATTTAGGAAAGTTACTTTAAAGATTTATTTGATCCATCAGATTTTTATCTACCACACAGTTTGAAACAGATGTCATTAAGCATAAGGTAGTCTGTAGCAAGTAGTGGGAAAGGAGGGAATGGATATCTGTCATTAATTGTCCATTAAAATACATGAAGAATGCCTTCAGTATTTTAATTTTGGTAGGAGGTGGTTGGATGTTTTCTTACATTTTGCCTTAGAATGGACAAAAAGCTCCTTAACCTCTCATCCTGCCATAGGGCTCCTTGACTTTTCATGAACAAATCAAGGAGATTAGTTATTCCTGTTTGCAAGGAATGAGTTCAGCTGCTCTTTTTTGTTTTTCTTTAAGAAGATGTAGATCTTTCAAAATCCATGTACAAGGAGTAATGACATGGCTGATTGGTGTTCGTGCACACAGGTCTCTTTGACCTATTGGCACTTCCTCACGTAAGAGAGACTCCTTGCATAGAAAATCATCTCATCAGGAGGTTGGGCCCTTGAGATTTTCTACTTGAAAGGTTTTTCTTTAAACAACCTTCCTGGTGGAAAAATATGGGGTAGCAGAACAAAGGGAAGCATATGAATTTTCTGCTTTAATAATTAGAATTTTATGGGGTTTTGGCTAGAGCAGATTCTACCTCTTTCTTAAAAAAGCAGTTTCTTATTTCCTAGGTGCCAAGATAATTCAGAAGAAACCACTGCGTGCTTAATACTGAAGTCTCTATAACCTTGAAATTACATGAAATTACATACCCAGTAACCATGTCCAGCAGGACTGAAGGTTACTGCAAGCCGAAAGAAAAGCTAAGACATGAGGCAGAGAACAAGTTAAGGTGGGAAGCTACGCAACATTAGCTGTGGCTGGGGGTTTTTTTTCTAAATTGGACTTAAACTGTGTCCCTGCTAATCCAGTCTAAAACTCTGTCAGACTATTTCTACTGGACTCCCGAGACTGAGATCCTTCCAGCATGAACTATTTATTAATATGAAAATATTTTGTGGTAGCAGCTAAGTTCTCTGTCATTCAAGTTTCAGAGATTGACCTGCCTTGAACAAAGTAGCCACTAAAACTAAAGCAGTTTTGTAGGTGGCTGAATACCAATTTTCTTCTAAATTTGAATGTTTACCCAGAGAGAGGAAAACCAAGGCAAAGGGGACAGTTTTCCCAGGCCTCTGCTTAGCATGTTGTGGAAGGTAGAATTAGCCACCCAAGAACTACCTGCCCTTACAGCTTGCTCAGACTCCCTGTATTTTTAAGGAGAACAATGGTCATACAGATTCCATAGATTCTGCCAAAAAAGGGCAAGAAGTGCTCAGCTACACTAGTCCAAAGGGACAGGCTATTGAAATTTAACTGCTGTGTCAGGTCACAGGCACTGTGTAAAGCCACATTCCTTGACCACTGTTCCTGTTGCCTTTTGTTACTGCTTAAAAGAAAACTGCATGGAGCACAGGTGCTCCTTCTCAGCACCAGCTCTGCCATACTTTCTCTCTGCTTGAGTTTTCTCAAAGCCTTGGGGTAATGAAAGCATCACAATGGTGGTTTTAAATGTTCTAGAGACTAGGCTGTGAAAAGAATTCAAGCATTTCACATAAGAAAGATGAAAAACTGGAACATTAAAAACATTTGAACATAACAGATTTTAGAAGGGTGACACTGAAAAAGAACTTACTGGCTTTTCCATATTAGTGATGGAAATAAGGCTTAGGTAGCCTGCTTGGACCTGTTTGGACCTTAGTCTGGGAGGTTGCCAGTTAAGAACACAGCTGTTTGTGGTAGCCTGAAAAGATTGAGTTAATTTTGCAAATTGGGCCCTGGAAGAGGGCTGCTCAACTTTAAGAACTTGTTTTGCCTTAAAACACCCCCATGCCCCTCAAAGCTTCTGCTGGGAGATGAAATTTCAGAATTTGTATATCAATGTTACAGTTATTTAAATGTATTTCAGTTTTTGTCAGACCTAAAATTCACAAGAATTTTCTTTCCTATGATCTCAGAGTTTTTAATTCTATTTCTGCCTTTTCCCGGTGTCTGAGTTTGCTTTTCTAGACAAGTGCAACAGTGTATAACAAGCACAGTAACTGCACGATTATTTACTTAGGGCTTTGCCTTTGCTGAAGTCCTTTCACTGGGGTTTATGTGCAGAGTTGCATGTGCTCAGTTCAGTGTAGTTTAGCAAAGTACACTCAAACGGTAAACATACTGAAAATTTTATCTTACCCTTCCTCTCCCACAACACAAAATAATACTATTATAGAACATAGATCAGAAAGCAAGGTAGTTATTAGATCAAAAACCCCTACCTTATATTATTTTTGGAAGAATTCTTCTTGGTTTGCATGTGGCTTTTTCCCTCTTTCTGAATCCCATCTGCCTCACCTCAGATAGCAGCAGTGATTTTTCCATATTCCTAACAAGTATTTTCCTTTCTGTCCCTAGTGTTCTCAAAACACTTGTCCAGTAATGCTTCATAAAACAACTGTGCTCACTTTATCAGCAAATCTTCCATTAACTCATTTTTGAATGTGGATGCGATTTCTCACTGTGTTGCTGAAGAGTCCCTGTGAACAACACTGAGTTTCCAGTGCATCTCCAGGTAACTACAAGGAAATAGTTTGAGATTTGAACTATCTTGGAGAAGAAGACTACAACTGGGAATGAAACCCATGTGTTCTTGGGCAGCAGGAGCTGGGACCTTGGGTTTTGGTGCCTTCAAAGGCTATTTGGTTGGAAGTCCTACTTGTCTTCCAAGAAGGCTTCCCCATTTTTCAAGGCAAAACTAGAACTGTTAAGTACTGGAAGAGGAAGAAAAAGAAACAAACCAAAAAGAAACTCCTTCCCACCCGTGAAAGTGGGAGGCTAGACAGAAAGTCTAGAGGAGATGAACACAGGACTCAGGCATGGAGACAAGATGTGGGCTCTTGTTACTGCTCCCTTTTTGCTACAGTCCAGGAGACAAGGCAATTCCTGGAGAGTAGAGTCATTCTTTGAGGACAGAGACAAGCCCATTCCTTTCCAGCACTAATATTCTTTATGAAGCTGCCAGGGTCCTGCCTGGAAGACAATGGGAGCAGAAGGTTCCACAATCTCCTGAGTCCCTAATGGGCTGACATCACCCTTTCAGAGAGGGTGATGAGAGATATTTCTTCAGTTTTTTCCTGGGTTTTCCAGAACTTGTGGCCTGCAGACCCAATAGCTCTTGCTTAAGGAACAAAATGCTTCCTGGGATGAGACAATACAGATCTCAATTTAATTCCAAGATTGTTGTGGAGGGGAGCAAAAGTGCTGCTCACTGCCACTACTACTCTTTGTAGGGATACACAGTTAAGGCTTCTTTCCTTTCTTTCTCTCCCAAGTACTATTGGTGGATTTCTCCACTGGAGAAAGTTTAATCTGTTTGATTTTGTCATCTAGTTCCACTGGAAACGCAGGTGCAAACTGAACCACAAAGTTCTGAGGTGACTAAGAGTGCAGAAAGGGGTGGAGGTTTGACATGTACAGTGTGACCTGTAACGGCCAAGCACTTGTAAGTAAGAGTTCTGTGACAGCGTGTGCTTGTGAACCTGCTTATGGGCAGCACTGACCCGGCACCAAAACTGAGAGGGCTGCCATAACCCAGAGCACTGTGACAAACAACACCTCATGGGTGCATGTAAATTTCTGTCAGGATAATTCCTGTCCACTGCTTACTAAGAGCATCTAAATGTCTGTGGGGAGAGATCAGCATTCATTCTTCTGAGATAAAACCCTCTACGTGATGAAACAGAAACTCCCTTTCAAGGCAGCTTGCTTTTTTGGTATGAAGTGACTTTACATTCTTAGCCATAGACTGCCCTGCAGTGGTGAAGGCGAAATCTGCAGCCTTACTGACTTTAATCCAGGATCTTTAAACTTTCTCATTAAAAAGTAGTTTGCCCATCACTAGAAGGGACAGAAGGCGCCTGTGCTACAGACCAAATGAAAATTAAATGAAGTAAGGAAGATTTTATATTTCAATGTAAATACAGTGTGCAGCAAAATGCCACTTCTGCCTAGTAATATTTTATCTCTTTTTCATAGGAAACAAGGCAGATTTGATCACACCATGTATCCATCTCTGGAATTTATTTGCTGACTTCAGCCAAATTTAACTGCAAAAATGAAAATCTCAAGGACAGTTTCAACAGATTTTGAGGAAAGCCGTTTTTGCAAAAGGCTCAAGGAAACATGGTTCCAGTGTCAGCACAGAAATTGTTGGATAACAAAGAATCCACAGAGGAGAGTGACTTTGTAAGTGACCTGGGAGAAAACTCTCAGTCACATCTTACAATGAACATAGAGATAGAAATCCTTAGAAACCCATAATAAAGCAGAAACTGGGCTTCATTAGTTCTGCAGCTTGCTCTGTAAACTGACAAAACTTCCTTCTTGTTAGATCAGCTACCTCTCCAGCTCCAGAGAAATCTGCTCTTCAATCATAGTATTGTAATGCTGAAAAAAATCGGGAGTTTCACTTTCTGAACATTCTTATCAGTCTTATAAAAAGGCAAAAATTTTATCTGCCTTTTAAGCTGCAGCACAATTGATAGGCTACTAGTAGCAAAAAATGGTGCCACCAATCCTTTAGGTAGCAAAGATGCCAGTATTGAGGTTGGCTATTGCCAATAAAGATTTCATTAATGGAGACAAAATAAAACCAAAAGCTTTTTTTTTCACTACAACAGGTGTGGTTTGCCCTCATTGTACTCTAGGATGATTCAAGAGAAATGAACATCTTCCAGTTACCTCCTTCAGCTCCCCTTACAATAAGATAAACAGGCACTCCTTTAGATATGTCCTTTGTTGTGAGACAAATTAATATCAAAAACGGCTATTGTTTTCCATTTTCTGCAGAGGAAGCCTAGGATTACTAGCTCAGTGATGGGCATCTGTTTTGCAAATGTTGGAATTTGGAGAGCTCTTACTACAGGAGTAATTATACATCCTGAAAGCACTGTGAGTGAACTTCACATGGCTGAGGAACTACAGTTTTAGTGAAAATACATAATTGTGATGAACTGAGACAGTTCTAACATGCAGAGCCCTGCTAAAATAACATCTGTTGCTGAACTAGAAGTTTCTCCAAGTCATCTGAATCATTGCATGATGATTATTCATTTTTGGCTTTGTTCTGGCAGACATCATCATCTTCTCTCCCACCTTACAGACTGGGTCTTCTGAACAGCACAATCTTATCAGTTTTTAAGGAGCCAGGAGTAGATATCCCAAAAATTTAGGAAATCACTTGACTTCCTATAACTTGTAAAAGAACTTTTCTTCTCTCTTCAAACTCAAACTCATCAAGAGAGTACAAGAATAAGTACAAAAGCCATACTTTTTGAAATGTGCTTTTAATCAGTCAGAGAAAATAAGCAGATTTGAAAAGGACCCAAGAGGCTGTGCACTTGGAAGAATACAAATTTGTGTTCTTATTTTGTGCACAAATAAATAGGGCACTGGTCAAATTATTCAGAGAACAAACAGGATACAGTTACTGGAAAAAGTAAAGTTCAAAAGTAGTCAAGGAAGTTAAGAATGGTTCATAGTCCTTTCAGTTAATGATGCCAGGGGTTTTTTGCCTTCATTTTGATGTTAAGCTGATGGCTCTCTTGATCCGGTTCAGAGTGCTCGCCTTGTCATTTTCTTCATTGTTCTGCAGCTCATTGAGTTTTGGGTTTCTGCATTCAGTGTCTTGACAGCTGCAGCTCTCCACGTAGATGTACTTATGTGACATTGAGTGCCCACCAGGGCATTTCAGTACCACGTGCTTCTCAGTGGTGCTTGTTTCTCTGCAGCAGGAGCAGCTGTGATCCATAGAATTGGCCTCAGCAGAATATCTGTTAACACCGAAAATGGCAACGTTACTCTGTGCCAGAAGCCAACAGGAGAGGGTGAAAGCAGGTACAGAACTCCTGTGAGAAGAGCCACAGCTGTGCCTAATGGAAGTGCTAAGCTCATCTGACAGAACAGTGATTAAAAAATGTATATCCCAATCAGGGCAGTGTTAAGAGGAAGGGGAAGCAGCAGCTCTTTCTGTTTCCATCTCACAGCAAAGTTTTTTTTGCAGCTTTGTGTTCATCAGCTTCCTAAGCACCTTTCCTAAGCTGAAGAACCTGTCAGTATCAGGCCATAAACTGTGACAAGATCCATCTTTTTCTTGTATTTGTGTGTAGAAGCAACCACAGCAAGACCCTAAGATGATCAGGAATTTCAAACTACTAATAAACTCCCTAGATAATCAGAGTTCCATGTGATACTAAAGATCAGTTTTCATCCATGTAAGGTGCACTGTGGCAGACTCAGTGATAGGCAGTAAGTGACAGTTTCTTTGGTGAGCTAGAGTTGTGTTTTTCCAGTGTTTTAGTAGCTCACTACCAAGTGTCCTACTAACCACTTCCTTATAGCCACTTTTTTGTATATTCTCTCATTTCAGAGAAAAATGTACAATCAAAATACTAACACCATACATAAAGCATTCATTTTCTCATTTCTTTACTGTATAAAAATCATGTATGTTTGAATCTTCCTTTAAAAAGAAGTGTATGTGCATTTCATTTTAGATGTTAACTTTTGAGAAGCAGCTTTTCCACTTAAAATCTTGAAGTCTGGCTGCTCTCTGGGCTCATTCCCATTACAGGAAATAATCCATGTTCTTCTGTGATGATTCCTAGCCAAGGTGGTCTGACACAAAACCAGCTCTTAATGGACGAATAGGCCTTATCACAGCTGTCTGAATCCCTAGGCAATTTAATACACTTTTCTGCTTTGTATTAAGACAAATCAACCAGTCAGTCACAGATTCCATGACTTTATGTCCGTGATTTGGGGAGCAGATAGTTCCAGGTCTTCTACCATTCTGTAGTCTACCTATTTATTGTTCCTTTTATATAAACAAGCTCAGTGCCACCAGGACTTAAATCTCATTGTCTTGTGAGTTTACTTACAGCGAGAAGGTTCCACATGTTCCTTCACATTCCGACAACTCAACTCTGTCCACGGAGCGGCAGCCTTTGTAGATGATAAAGTCTTTTCTCTGGCGCACAGAGCACGGTGTTTGGCTGTCCACAGGGGCACCTACACGGAAAGAGCAGAAAATTCTTTCAGTGAAATAGCTCCAGAAGTCCCTCACACCTCAGAATTCCCTGGGCTTCCCTAGCGCACTGAAAGAATTGCCTTAAGTGGTCTTTCTGCTTCACTTGAAACTTCTCCAGAGTGATCAGACAGTGAAGGCTTGGAATGACAAATATAAATTAAAAAGTATCTATTTAAATACAAATATATCTGGAAAATGCGTTGATTTAAGAAGACAATTCATTCTCTGTATTGTTGATTCAGATACACTGGCATACTTACAGGTTTTGCAACAACCGTTAGGTAAGAATGAAATAGTTCCCTGAAAGAGAAAAGAAACAGAAAAAAATTACATTATTTTATTTTTCTATGTTAAATAGGCATTAAGGTCAAAAACTGAGGAGAGCAGTTCCTCAGTGGCTGGAAATAACCTGTGAAAAGTGTAGCATTGATCTAAATAAGCAAAGAAAACAGTCTCTTCCTGATTTGAAATCTATCAGTTTACAAAGGATTGTGAAAATAAAAACAATTCTTTGAAGGAAGTCTACAGTTAACATCATGCAACTTTTCCTCAGAAACAATTCCAACAAATGCTTTCTGAGTCCTCTGTATTTGAATGGGGACTGTGCATGGTGTTACTGGTGGCCTACTGACTGAACAGCTTGTGTTTCTGTAACATTCAAGGAAACTGCTTCTTGCTGAGACAGGACCCCAAACAAAGCAGTTAGCAAAGATTCAGTATCTTGGTGCTGACCAGTATTTTGGCTACTGAGAGACAGCTATGACTTATAAGCCTTGAATTGTCACCCAGGTATCTTATTTTATACACTCTATAGGGCTGTGCATGGATGCATCTGGAACTTTCACCCCTAGGACTGAGAAAATATCATGAAAGGTTATCAGAGCTAAATTTTACTTTTGTTGTTAGTTAGATGGCTGAACTAAACTGAAGTAATCTATGTATCAAGTAGAGAGTGAATTTTCCATTTTTACTTACAGGTTTGCAGCTCTCCTCATTGAATGCTGGACAGGTAATCTCAGATGTGGAAGCGATAAGCTGGTTGTGGACATCTACACAGCTATAAATGGTGCAGTTGTTGCGAGGATCATTTTTAAAGTCTCCAGGCTGCAAGTGAAATGCAAAGCATAGTAAAGAAAGCTGAAGGGAGCTCAGACAGAAATTTTCTTGCCCTCTGATAATGACTTTCATCTTGTTTACCAGTCAATTATTTTTAGGTTAACAGCCACTTGAGATACAGATCATGACATGGATTGCAATATGCCATACATGGGGAAAATCTTCACTTTTACATGGGATTTTCCTTGAGAAAGAAAAATGTCTCTAAAGTACATAGCGTACTTTAACAAAATCATCCATGCCCATGGATTTTGCCTTCAAAAAGCTAGACTGTTTTACGATAATTAAGAACAACCCTAAATCTTCATCCTACAAGAGCAACAGAATTGTTTCATATGCAGGCTTTAATAGTGTTTTTCAGCATACAGAAATAAAATGACATAGAAAAGCTTCCAGACACTGGAAGAAAACCCCTTCCAATGGTATTGGATTTCTCATTCCAAGATGGGCCTTCCAGATAATTTTATTTCATTATACCTACCTTCAGGTCAAAAAATTGTAGCTAGGTTTTGCTTTAGATGAGATTTTGATCTTTCAGGTGGAAACTTACACTAAAGCCTTGTCTCTGGCAAGGAGATGTTCCCTTTCTGAAAGAGGGAACTTTACAGATTTGGTGGAGACATAAGACATAGAGCATACTTACACTCAAGATGAGTTCAGAATTGTCTGCTGTGTGTATAATGCACTTGGTCTGCACACATTTTCCACAGCATTCACCTTTCACTGGTTTAAGTTCATAGCCCTAGAAATTAAAATTAGTTAAAAACAAGGCACGATGATAGATGAATTTTTGAGAAATAAATGAGAACATACTAATCCATTAATTGATTACACTTCAAAGTGCACTCTAGATTTGTGGCTTTCTATGTTCCAAACCAACAGAAGACAAGTAATAAAAGCAGGTTATAAATGGAATAAATTAATGCACTACAATAAATATGCATAATAATTAAATACCACTCCACAACATGGTCTACAGAAATTTCCCAGCTAATCCTGCCATTGTGAACTGAATGCTTTCAGTAACACAGTCAATCTCAGGCAGTAGATTGCTCAAAGAACAGTTGATATCAATGCTGGAGTTGGTCTCTGGGTTTCAACTCCCTGTCCTTTGCTTAATACCACTCATTGATCAAACAGATTTTCACATATATGGGTATTTTGGGGTCTTTTGTTTCTTTAAGCTTGCCACTTACTGGTTGACAGTATGTGTTGCAGGGGACATGTTCACAGGAGATGATATTCAGTTGAGTGCTGATGTTAACATCATTTGTGCAGAAGCAATTCTGACACTTGTCAACAAAGACTGAGGAGTTGGGCTACAAATTTTAAGGAAAAGAATCACATATTAAGGAGATAGTATGTGTTTGACAGACATCTATTAATTTTTTAAAAATCTATAAATCTAGCAATGGAAAAAGAAAAAATCATAAAGACAACTGGATAGCTATTTGCCTAGCCATTTATGGAGACAACATTTTAAATACCGAATGTATGTCTTTACTGAAGTCCTGTATAGCAATGAGAAACTCTGATATTAAAAGAACAGGTACAATTACTAGACCCAAGAGAATTTATTAGAAATCTAGGTTTGGTTAGAATAATACTTACTTACATATCTTTTAATTTTTGAAAACAGGGTCTTAAAACTGCAGTAATGTGCTGACAGTAAATGTGGACTGACTTTTTTAAATGCCAGAACACTTAACCCAAATTCCTCTCTGATACTGACATACATGCAGCCCTTCAATTTCTTTCCTACACAGGAAACTTCAGAAAAGATTTAGGCTTTGTGAAATTGATAAACTCCTGACAGAAATTAGACAATTTCTAAAATACTGATTTTACTGGATAAACTTCTTCATAGCACTTCTGATCAAGTATACTAACTGGTCTTTAAAGCATTTTTAGAAGACTATTGAAACAGAAACTTACCAAGAACTCAGCATTCCCGTGTACGCAAACCCCCTTGGGAACTGTTAATAAGCAAGGAATTAGATATTTAGACAGGAAAAAAGAATAAAAAATGTCTTTATCCCACTCTAACCAAACTAATTTCTTCCACAATGAATCACAATTCATATGATTACTCCCCAGTTCTGGTAGCAGACAGGACATGTATAAATTATAAAAATTAACGCTGCATGTGCAAAAAGGGACGAAGATTCATCCCAGTATGTGCAGTCCAGTTCATAACCAAGAATGTCCACTTAACAGATACAAGTACTTACTTGTTTCAGTTACCAAGAACTGTAAATCTGTCTTCTACTGGAGATGCTTCTAGGGACTTTTTGCTAGATTAAGCTGAGATCAGCATCCCAGTTAATTCTGTAGCTGTTCTTACGTGTAATTATAATCAGGAAAATTGAACTTGAGCCACCTGAGCTATATCCCATTTCCTAGCTGTCATAACTGTATCACTAATAACCAATTTTAATAGTAATGAATTTGTAGAATCTGACTGTGTTTAATACCTCTTTCCATAGGCTATTGCATACAGTCTTATTAAGTGTCATGCTAAATTATGTAATAAATATAAGGCTAATAATTGTAATGTATTTCCAAGGGACTTACCACATTGGTACACAGGACAGCACTGACCACTGGGAATATAAGAATGAACTTCAAATCCCAGTGAGCACTTGGGGGCTTTAGCTGTGCAGAAGCTTGTATTGCATTCTAAGAAAAAAAAAAAGAAAAAAAATAAGCCAGAAAGTACACTAAATCACAGCTAGTAGAAATAAGCACCTATCAAAGCATTTAGGATGAACTTTCCATTGCTAGGAAACAGTCCAGATTCTCTTCAAAGAAACAAACTGCAGATAGGAAACACATTTTTTCTTTGTAAATCCAGGCACTGGATATGGGGTACTGTATTAATTTATTAATTTTTTTCTACTGTGCAATTATCCTGTGTTAATAAAGTATCACCATTATATGCATCTCTCCAGGATTTTAGGCAATTGCTGGAAAATAAAAATTGACAGAGAATTCAATAATCTATCTGCATTTTGCTTAAATAAAATGTGGCCCTGAACTCAGAACTATAGCTTGAGTTATGTTGAGTGCCATAACTGTAAATTCAGTTATACTGAATCATTGCAATATTAAAATGTATTTTCCCTAGCACTGGGACAGTTGATTTTAAAAAGCATGAGGAAAGATACTATTTTGTGACTTCCTGCAGATCTCTGGTACTAAGGTAGTGCAGTCTCTTTTCCTTTCTATTTCCAAGAGGTATAGAAAGACTAGAAACAAAAGTATAAACTCACTGCAAGTGAAAAGAGGGCAGCAGGGGTCTTTAGGATTGACTTCCTGGATCTCATAGAAGCCTTCTCCATCACAAGTGACCTTCTTTTGGTCACATTCATGAGGCTCACATACAATGCCATGTTCACCTTCCAGGCAAATACAGTCCTGACAGTCCATTGTAAACCTTTCTCCAAACTGTCATTGAAAAACAATAAAATGAGTGATTTCATGGTAACCAATTAAAAGGAACAGGAGTAAAATCAGGAGCACAAAGTTGGGAGATGACAAAACAAGATCGCACCGTGGAGACCACTCTCCTCTCCCCACCCAAGCTTCTACTTGAAATACAAAAGCATACAGCATCATACCTCTCTCGGTATCATATCCACTCCAACACAGCCTGGGAAAATACAAAAAAAATTTCCATTACCAGTCACATAACAGGAGGCATCTCTACTATACATCGTATGAGCACTGCATACAGTCAAATCTACGTTGCATAAACAAGAAGGAAACAACGAAGAGGAAACAAACATACATCCAAGGGAAGCAGTAAAACTCACCACAGGTTTTCACGCAGACATCCACACCGGAGTCATACAGCATGGTTCCATTAGGACAGAAACAGCCTTCTGCTTGTTTAGTTGATGTGTCATTCTGTCCTCTGTGAGACAAAATGTTCAGAGGAACACCATTAACCTCATAGGCACATACAGCAGGATTATGCTAAATAACCTTTCACTGAAAATACAGTGGCAAGTGATCTGCTCATTCGTGATTGGGGATTGTCGGTGTTTGTGTTTGATAAAGCCAAACACCAGAAACAGTTCAGGCACACAGATTTAAGATCAACAGAATAGTGCTAATAAATTTGACAGTCAGTTTAAGACATGAGAGGAGGTTGATTTTGCTCATTCACCTGAGCATTAGATATGACTGAACAGTTGTACAAGCTATAACTAACTGTGAAGGAATTTTTTACCTTGATTTGCAGGTCATCTCTTTAATAGGACCACATGCTCTGTACTCTTTACCTGGGGGACATTCATGAGCTGAAATGGACAAACAAAAAGGAGGAACAGCTCAGTGACAATATCATATAAAAGCCCCATGGCCTTATGCTAAGAACTTAAACACTGGTTGCTCCTTTTCCTATGTATCTATGGCAATCTTGAGAAGCAAAGAGAAAAAAATCCCAGATATCTGAGTCATGTCTCTAACTGGAATAATTTTGTGCAATTTAGCCATATAGTACTGTAGTTTACACTGAGGTGATAAAGCCAAGAGTCTACATCTTGATTACAATTTTTTCCCATTATTTCAGTCTCTTTTGCACAAGTTCTCAAAGGGGAATGTGTTCCTACCCTTTGTGCTCTTACTACAGATGAAAACTAATGCACCAAATAGAGAGTGATCTGCTGATGCCTGCAAAGCACAGAACTGCCTACATACAAAAAAGTATGTACTGATACAGATGTTTCTGGCACAGTCAATACATGTATATTTTTGCAGGTCCATTTAACATTTCCATGGTTAAAAATGTTACCTGCAAAATTACTTAAGGAAACCAGCTGGTGTGATTTGTTGGTGTCTTCATTACTCTGAAAGCAGTATGACATTATTGCTGAAACAGTTCCACGTGATCTTCATTAACATTTCAAGAAGAATGGCCAGATACTTACAGCATACACCGTTGGTGTGCTTTCTCCAGTCAATGCATGCACCTTGATCAGCACAGGTGGCAGCATAGATCTGCAGACTTGAGCATTCCAGGTCTAGGTTGGGAAGTACACAGCTATCAAAAACACACGCTGCATAGTACTTGTCAGGCTGGACAAGTGCATGGCACGGCTCGAACACACTAGAAACAGAAATATTTATCATTATTAGTTACTGAATGATCCATACATTTTTCAATGTGCTTAACACGTTATGATATGGCAACAGTGGATGTGGGAGATTAAGAACACGTGGATGTGGACTATTGATGAGAGATTTGTGCTAAGAGCACTTATCCAGATTGTAATCTTTCAACATATCTTAAAGTATTCTTCCTTCACCTACAAAACACTTAGACATCAACATTTTGAGTCCAGGAGCTGTATATTATTGGGTGCAACCATGTGTTATCCCTTTAAAGAGATTTTGATTTTTTTTCTTTTTCAGTTCTGACATGGTGTTCTAAAAAGTAAGATCTCTGTTTTCAGTTGGACTCTGTTTTCTGCTAAGTAAACGTGGGAAAAGGCAAGAACATGAAACAGGGGAGAGCAGAGAGTGTAGAAGAACGTGGGAACATAAACAAAGGTTAATGTGGCAACCAGAGGGTTGAAAGAAACTGTCAGCAAAAAATAAAAACCAGGAAAAGTAAAAGAGTGGAAGCAACCATAGAGATACAAGAAAAGGAGCAATAGTTAGAAAAACTTTTCACTGATGAATTAATCCTAAAATTTCCATTTAAATCAAAGACCAAAGGCTTGCAAAACCAAGAGGAATGTTACCTTCCCAAAAGAAGTTCGCAGATGGAAGATTCTTTGCAAGGCTGTGTTGGTGTTGTGCTAGGTGAACCTGTAGGAACTAGGCCTGGAGAGCACTGTGGTTTGGAAGGATCAACAACTTGCCAATGATCTGCCATGATTTCACAGTTTTCTGCAATGTTTCCATCTGGCAACATGCAGTCATCTGCGGTGTTGTTATTACAAGTACCTAAGGGTGGTAAGGTGAGAAAGAATTCACTCACAGATTTGCTAGGAAATTCCATTAATCTTTGCAGCAGGGCTGTCATCGTGGTTTTCTGAGAGTCCAAAAATTAGAAGAGTAAGCCTTACCACACTGTCCCTGGGTGTTGTTGCCAAACAGACTGTAGGGCATTCTGATAGAAAAGGACAAGCCGTTGTAAGTCACATTCATTTTCAGCTCAGGAATTTCCACAACACGATTTATGCCTGACTCATAGATGCTCACACCAAACTTCTTGTAAGGCAAAGCCACAAGCTGGTTGTTTACCGTCACCTAATAAATAAAGAAAAATAGAAAAGAGGCATATGTTTAGTTTGACTTTTCAAAACAGTTGACTGTTCCTTTGCTTTGCAGAGAGAATGCAAAGGTAAATAATATCCTTTTAATTTGTAACAAGTGTTCCTGTGTTTCCTTTGTTACTGGAAAGTCAAACTTTTCTTCTCTGAGCCACAGAAAACCTATCAACCTCGGACAAATGAGGCTGAAAATTCAAGGTTTAAACCAGATAAATCCTAACATTCAGCAGACTTATTAGAGTGACTATGGCATCAAGGACTCCTCATGAAAGTGGAATATAAAATTCTCTTAAATTCTTATGGTATAACGTTTTAGGCACAAAGGGAACATTTTCTTGGCATAAAGAGAACATGCTTGTAGGAAAATTAAATAAAAGAAATAAGACTGAAACTGTATTATTTACTTAAGTACAGTAGCCACGATATACCTGTGAAACTAACACTACTACTTATACTCAGCAATGGGAGATTTCTTTGCTTTAGAGAAAAAAAAGAGATCTAAATGTTGTAAATTTTCAACAATATGTTGCAACCTAACTTGTAATGTTCTCACACAGTAATGTACAAAAATAAACCAAACAAACAGCACAAAGCTATAAAAAGCCCCAAACACTTCTCACCAATTTTGAAGCCCAAAACCTGTGACATCACATTTATTAATGGAATACACATATAGGTGTCTTATTCTGAAAAATTAAAAAGGCCACACAAGTCAAAGCTACTAATGGTACTTTTAAAAAATGCTTCAGGCCAGCACTTTATTGTTATGTCTACCTTACATTATCTCCTCCCATTCCACACTGTTCTCCTTTGTTACATTAATGTTAATTATAAATTAACTTATTTTATATCCTTGCCTCTTAGCAATTTGTCCACATTTGTGTATTTAGGAGAGATCTACAAAGATTTGAGATTAAAAAGACAAGAAGTCGTAGAATTTTTCCCCCATATTCAGAGTCAAAAAATGCTTTGCAGTAGTTCTTTGAAGTCCTTCGAAGCAGTCCAATTTTATAATCTAAACTGTTACTGAATCTAAAAGACAGATTAATTTTTTCCCCAAACTTTGTGAATATAATTATCCTGTTGATGCAGTATTAATATCTGAATCAAGAAATCAATGGTAACATTCTCTAGTACCTCTACTTGTAGAGTATTTGGTTGTGCTGTTCTCAGCCTCACTTCCTGAGTCTCGTGTCTCACGATGAGTGTTCGAGGACAGGACACTACATCCCGTGCATCACAATAGTAGTTATCAATGTAGACACCAAAGTTGTCAACTTTCTTATTGATCTCTTCCACAAGGACATATGTACAATTCCCTTGAAAGCTGTAGTATAATCCATCAAAAGTCATGTAATGGGGATCTCCCCAGCCAGTGCAGTAGCCTAAAAAAACATACAGCTAAGTTAGGCTCTTATGGCAACATATCAAATCATACCAGACTACAAGCAAAATCTGTAGGTATGGGAAACATCTCACTGAACTTTGGGCATTTTAATTTTAATGAAGTGCATATGTGAATGCATGAGCTCATTAGCTAGAAGTCATCAATAAAAACCACTTCCACTTTCAATGCACAGTTCATCTGACATTAATGGCAGACAGCTGAGAATAAGATTAACTGTACCATAGATATATCTTTACCAATCATCTGAACAAAGAATATATACAGGCTTCTAGCCTATAGATGTCTCCATCCGGACATTTAAATCCTACTTTGGGAGACCAATTTACTCTATTAACACATCAGTTATGTAGAGATAATGGCAACTTAACCAAATCCCTCAATTAGCTAAAAAGAATCAGCAAAGCATTCTAAACTAACCAACACTAGAAGACTGGGTCACAGTCTTCTGCACGATACTTGTTCCCTGATAAATATTATTGGTCTTGACAGTAGTATTGTTCCCTCAGGAGATTAAATATTCAACAAAATATATACTTACAATCACACTCCCAGTGCCAACAGCATCCATCCTCATCAATGACTGGCACAGGAGAAAGTCCATTGGCGCATGTGGGTTTTGGAGGTGGATTGCAGATTACTGGAATCACCTGGACAACGTTGTCTTCTACACATATTGCCTTAATGCATTCACAGAGCCACCATGAGTCACCTTCCTGTGTTTGAAAAGAGAGGAGAAGGGAGGAGACAGAGACAAACCTTAGGAAGCAATGAGACTAACAACAGTTATGCCTGAATATCTTCTGCCAGTTTTTAAAATGCCGTATGTTTATTGACAATTCTTTCCCCACCAGAAATCTGAAAATAGGATGGAAGTGCATCAGTCAGCACTATCTGGATCTGCAAGATGAGCTAGGAAAACTGAGAGCTGCTAAGTGAAAAGCATTGCTTACAAAAGTCGAGCCAGTAAACTGATATGGGAATCACCTTTTCTATTTTCAGCTGTCTAAAACTGAGATGTCTGATCTAATCTCATCACCTAGACACCCTCTCTAATCAACAGTGAAAGATGCTGATCAATATGAATGGCCAATATATGATCAATTCCCTCCCATGAATGCCTAGAACAGATTAACAGCTAAAGCTACAGTGAACACCAACTGTTCAGGGAGAAATGTCCAAGGTGATTACGTGTATACATTGTGATTGTATGCATTTTTTTATATCTTCTACCAGTTTTTCAGCCATGAATGATTTTTATTCCTGCAGACCTACTGAGCAAGTTGGTAGGCATCTGAGCTGTGAGGAGGCTTTAGAAATGTACAGAACACTAACTTGTCTGTGTCAGAGGTGGAGGGTTCAAAAAAAAAAAAAGAACTCTGAGTCAAATTTCACAAGCATTTAAATGCAGTGATCTGTTTCACAGTCCTCTCCTGAAACCAGACTGTGAACAAGCATGACTCATTCCAAACTCAGACAAATGCAGCCCTGTGGATTTTTGTTGGGCTGCAGTGTAAACACACAAACTTTTACCCACTCTGGACTTATTCAAAAGCAGAAATAGAAAAGACAGCTTAGCACCACTTAGGTCTTGGTTTCCTCTTCATCAGAGCTATACTACAATAAAGACAAAAACTGAATTGTGATCTAGCTCCTTGCAGAAAGCTCTTTAAAAGCTATCCTTGAAGAGCTAATAGCAGTATATAAGCTATCAACCCAAATATCACTGAAGTCCTGCTGATACCCAAGAAAACTAAAGAAATAGAACAGACTGATACTTCCTTTCCTTTCCACATTAATGCCTACTCTGTATCTTACTAACATTGAAGTTATGCGTCTAGTCTCCATCCAAAGCAGAATGAAAGCACAAAATCTACTCACCTCATAAGATTCATTAGGGAAAATAGTACAAGTTTTTTTAGGAGTGGTTGGTATTAGACCTGTAGTTGAACTTGAGCCATTAACTGGAGGAGTTGCACTGTGTGTAGAACTTCCTGTAGCGGTGACTGCAGTTGATGTTGCAGTAGGCCCAGATGTAGTAGTTGAGCCAGGGGGAAGGGGTTTGAAGGTGGTGGAGGTGGTGGTTGCATTGATTGTGATAAAACTGCTAGAGGTGGTTCCTGAAGTGGTGGTAAAGCTTTCTGTTTGAGTAGTACCAGAGGTGGTGGTGAACACAGGGCTGGTTGATACAGATGGCAGAGATACAGTAGAGCTGGCCGTAGACTCTAGAGAGGATGGTCCTGAAGTTGTGGTGCTAGTGACAGCAGGTGATGTTGTTGGAGTAGTAACAGTTGCAGAGGTTGTCATTGGGGTACTTATTTCTGTTCCTACTGTGGTGGTGTGGGGAGTGGACACTGAGGGTGTGGGGCCTGAAGTGGTGGTCTTGGTGGTCGATCCTGTTC
>NW_024581131.1:6335414-6338151 GCF_017639235.1 Corvus kubaryi
TTGAGGGTGTGGGGCCTGAAGTGGTGGTCTTGGTGGTCGATCCTGTTTCAGTGACTTCAGAGGTGGTAGCTGTCACTGGGCTTGTTGACACTGGTGATGTTGACTGTTGACTAGTGGTGCTTGCAGTAAACACTGTACTTATTTCTGTCGTTCTTGTTGTTGGCAGTGGGGTAGCTGAAGGAGTAACTGGAGTGCCTGTCTCTGATTCTGGTGTTGTACCCTCTTTAAGACAGGGAGAAAACAGAGTATTTTAAGCAGGGAAATTGCATTTTCTTCCTAATGTCATCTCATTTTCTACTAAGCATAAGTAGTTCAACAAGCCTAAGCATAGGGTCTTTAGATAGAAATAAAACAGAAATTGTTTTATTAACAGTTTTTGCATCACTGAGGGATTATTAACAAAATTTCCTACATCTTGCATAGGAGACGTTGATATAAACACTTAGTCAACAATTAGTGTCAGAGGGAACACCTTCTGCAATGTTAAAACTTTATACTGCAGAGAAGAGTTCAGCAGTCCTAGATCCAGGGGAATCCACTGAGTAGATCAGTGAACTCTGGTTAATTATGTATTGCTGTCATACTATATTCTATGGAAAGACCATTATTCCCTGTGCTGCTTCATGTGGCATGTTCATACCATCCTTGATTATGCTCAGAGTCATTTGATTCTACAGAAACTGAGCAGTTGCTGGAGTAGTATGTGTTCCATTTCTAATGCCCAAGCCTTTAAGACTGCTCACCCACAAGCTATTTTGGGATGCTATGAACCCCAAATTCACTTTTCTGCTTTTTCACATGGCCAGTTTTCATTATGGTTGCTAATGGAGACTCCTTTAAAATAGTTTTTTTATTAGGATGTTAGAAAGTGCTCATGATTCTCACAGGCCAGCCTCAGAGCCATCTGTTTGTGCTTTTATAGCATGGTATAAGTGACACATGGTAGAGAGAGGCACTGTGTACATAATAGGAGTGAGTAACAATACTAGAGGAATTAAGATGCACTGGTTCTGCCCACACAGCCCACAAGGACAGTCCTTCAACGAAAACTTTCACAGTTGGGTGAGGACAGGCAAACTCCTTCATGTACTTCATGTACTTTAACAGAGGCAGATGAACTGGGACAGTAGGGGATATGACATTGCTGCTGAAAGCTGCTGGGATATTTTTGAAATATAATCAAAACTACATTAGTGCAGAGTATAGAAACTAAAATACATGTTAAGCTGCCAATAAACCCTTTCTAAAATGAACAAAGGACATGAAACCCTGGGACTTACTTATTGGTTCTGTGGGTGGAACTTCTGGGGGTCTGGTGATAATACTTCCATGAGTTGAGATGGTTATTGGTGATCCAGTAACAGTGGTCGTTGTGCTCGTAGGGCTGGTGGTGGTGGTGCGAGTCTCTGGTGGCGAGGGAGTGGTTGTCGATTTTGGTGTGCTCAGTGTAGATGGAGGTGTGCCTGTTGGAAAGAGCAGGGACAGAGAAAACAGACAAATGCACAAAGGCATGAGTGTGACCCCATAGGAACTGGACAGAAGCTGCACATGAGGCAGCTGCCACAGACATAGACAGGTCAGCCCACCCTTAGTACAACAAAGGTCCATAGCACCTTTCTGACCCGGGGAAGCAGAATATTTGAAATCCATGCATAGAAACTATCATGACCCTTCTCTCCTAGCAAAGAGACTGGGGATGGTGCTGGAAGGTGCTTCTCAACAAATCAGAGAGACCTATCAATAGGTAAGGAATGAGGAGGAGCAATGCTTTCAATCTGGCTGGGGCTTTTTATCTCTGCCTCATTACCTAGAACACCTCACTAAACCCTGGGGTAAGAGCTGAGATGGGAAGCTGTGACCAGGGAAGGAAGCATGCACAGGAATATGTGGTTTTCCCAATGTCACCCTGATAAATGACATCCCAGCGTAATAGTGGATCTGGTCACCCAAAGGCCACAATTCACAGCAAGACGTAGTATGCAGAATGAAACTCCTCCCAAAACCCTGGCAGGGGAATCCTTCTTCCTACATCTATAACCACTGAAAAGTTTTAGCACTGATGGGGCAAAGAAACAGGAGAGAGGGAAGAATGTCTACACAGCCATGTCCAAACAGTGCCTAAAATGCCAGTGCCAAAAACACCAAAGCAATGCTACAATTACAGATCATGCCTCCAATGACTACATTCTGGCCAGCTGAAGGACGAGGTCCAGAAGCAAAAAAGGCAAGACTTTCCAACAGTTCCATATCTGCTTAAGCTAGGAAACAGCACAAAATTTCTCCTTGTAGCCTATTGTGTCAGGGAAGCCAAGACCTTTTCCCCAGAACCACAAAACCTTGCTCCTTCTTAAAGAGCCAGATGAAAGGCAAGTTTTAAGCAAAGGCTGTTCCACAGTTGCCCTGCAATTACCCCTGTCCCCGATCCCAGTGAGAGGCACAATTTGAGGTGCTCATGTAGCTTCAGGGCAACCACAGGAAGGGAACAAACAACAGCACAGGCCAGAGATTTACCTGGAGTTGGTAGGGTGGTGGTGTACGTTGGTGTTGGTGAGGATGTGCTTGAAGTAGTTGACGTGGGTGTTGATGATCCAATAACAATGATCGTTGTGCTCATAGGGCTGGTGGTGGTGGTGGGAGTCTCCGGTGACCAGGGAGTGGTTGTCGATTTTGGTGTGCTTGGTGTGGATGGAGGTGTGCCTGTTAGAAAGAGCAGGGACAGAGAAAACAGACAAAGGCA
>NW_024581131.1:6358151-6364424 GCF_017639235.1 Corvus kubaryi
AGACAAAGGCACAAAGGCATGAGTGCAACTCAATAGGAACTGAACAGTAGCTGTGCATGAGGCAGCTGCCACAGACATAGACAGGTGAGCCCACCCTTAGCACAGCAAAGGTCCATAGTACCAGCCCTCCCTTTCTGGCCCCAGAAAGCAGAATCCTTGGCATCCATGCACAGAGACAGTCATGGCCCTCCTTTCCTAGTGAAGAGATTAGGCATGGTGCTGGAAGGTGCCTCTGACAAAATCAGAAAGATCATGTCAGCCTGAAGAAGGAAGCCTGCACAGCCCTGCCCCGAAAATGCCTCTAGCAACAGGAGTTTGAAGCATGGCCTCTCTTTTCTCACACAGCAGGTCCTTCTGGGAGTATTGTCTCCAGCAGAAACTTAAAACTCCAAATCCCCCTAAGTAAGACTTCCTTCCAGATCAACATTTTCTATGCCTGTGACCTGCCTTTAGTAGCCAGCACTTTATTTCTCCAATCACAAAGTAAGATGACAGAGTATTTTTCTGTTAAATACCTGTAGATGTTGAAGTTACTGGAGAGGGAACCGATGGTGTATGCTCACTTGTTGTGGAATGGATGTGTACGGGCGGGGTGGTAATTTCTGTTGAAGTCCTGGTTGTAGTGGTGGTGGGTACTGTTGTCTTGGTGGTGGTTGAAGCTGGAGTGTGTGGTATAGTAGGTGTAATTGTAGGCCCACAAGGAATTTCCTGCCACTCACAACAGTTTACTCTGATTTCATAATTATAGCAAAGCTGCCACATAGTAACATCTTGCTCATCATTTTTACAGATTAATCCATATGTAACATTACACTCTACTTTCTGACCAAGGTCATCTAAGCTCACATCAGGTTTATCCTTAGCCCTGCATTCTATTTGTTCAGGAGCTGTACATATTTTGTTTCCATGGTTTCTTATTTCATCATATGTTTCATAGTCACCACCACCTTCTTCAGGTTTACTAACATCAAACCACTCAGTCCAATCACAGATTAGTCCAAAGCATGGAGCTGCAAGAAAAGACAGAGATTTCAGAGTTTACAGAGAACATCCTGAGAAGATCCATTTTTTATTTTCTTCCATTCAGGACTAGAGAAGTGCATTGCAATTTGTCATCTTTCCAAAGAAAAGAGTTCTAAAATCAGTTCTGTATTACCAGGTCTTCATACTGGAAGTTTTGCATCAAAGTAAAATCACCAAGTGGAAGCCTTTAAAGGTCCTTCTCTCTATACTAATGACACTTTTGAAATTATAAAAAACTATTCATTTTTGTTTAAAATATGTTTTTCTGTAGTAATTGTCTTTAATTTACTCTTCTTTAAATATTCATTTGACATTTTTAACAACTTTGGTTTGTATTTATAACTTACTTGTAGTTTCTGGATGGCTTGTAGTGGTAACTGAAATAGAAAAAAAAAGAGATTATCATTTCAAAAGAAATAAAATAGTGTATTTTTTTCTGACACTCTTGACAATACTTCTACTATCCCATTAGGATATTGAAAAGCTAGCATGGTTTTTCAGAAATAGGAAGGCACCCTGTACATTTATACTTAAAATTTCTTTCATAAGAAATAAATCAACTCAAAATGCTAAAAGTCTTTCTTAGTGTGGTATGATAAAACAATCCATAAACATTGCTCTATCTGTGTCAACTATAATCCCATATGATTGTACATTCTGTATTTAAAATACTTTCCTTAAAGAAAGCAATTTTTAGATCACATCTGTATTAATGATTTACCTGTGGTGGTGGTGATGGTGGTGGTGGTGGTAAGAGTACTGGAAGGGAAGGAGGTTGAAATGGTTGTAGGTGAAGATGTTGGACAAGGATAGACATCACCAGGAACTACAGAACCATTTTCTGCACAAATGTACGTTATACACATGTCGCCATCCTGTACTTGTCCCACAACAGCACCCACTTCATAACTCGTTCCATTGATGACACAAGGACACGCTGCAAGAAAGAGCTTTACTGTGCAATTTTTCTACTACCATGTAAGAGGCAGAGGCAAAATACTTATGGACAAGAGAGCATTTACATGAGTCATGCATGTTTTTCAGAGATGTACCTGGAACTTAGATCTACTATATTGTGCTAATTTATCTTTAGATTTAAAGCAATGTTAGAACATATTTAATCAAGTCCTGCATAAAATGCCTGGTGGTACAGACTTAGAAAGTAGGTTTTAAAATGTTCTGAGAAAAATAATAATTGCAATTTACTATCTGACACTTTTTATATAATAACTACATGTTCAGGAAGTGCAACCTCTTGTAGCAAAATCCATTCGTTTGGATATGGGACATGGGGAGAAAGAATGAAGGGACATGAGAAAAAGGTTGAGCCAGAAGTACTAACAGCAAGGTTCAACAAAAGTGCTGCCGAATTTTCTTCAGTCACAACTTCCACTAGCACAGGAACGAATTATTCTAAATCAATACTAAGTCTATTGTAGAGTCAGACATAGCAGCTCTATGCATTTTTTTCTTTTTGTTTCCAGAAAAACCCAAACGTTATTTACCTGGGAGTGGTTTACACTCTATGGATCCTGAGGGGACACAGATACTAAAAGAAAAATTTTCAAAAATTAGAATGTTGCTGATGTTTTATGACACCAGTTAGCAGAGTCAAGAGCACAGAAACATAGATATTTATCATCTGATCTTCATTCACACTACTGGAGAGTTTTCTGGGCATATTTTCTAGTATTACCCACCATTTTTCTTTTAAACTAAGTCACTACTTTTAGTACAACATCTTAAAACTGCCATGAAACACTTTGTGTTGCAAGTTGCAATACTGCAGTAACAACTGTTTTGCAGAGTGAACTTACAGCTAGATCAGATTATTCTCTGGTCACCATGTGGAGCCAGAGGTGTAAGTGCTATCATTGCTAACACTCTAAGCATGAACAGTTGGGGCTCAACTATCTCTTTCAGGGCAAGAGTATTTCAGATTACAGTGATTTTGAAGTCCCAGTTCTAAGTGAGAATGCAAGGCAGAGTAGCCCCTCTCTTCCCAAAGAGTTGTGAGAATCTACAGGTTGTTTTAGACATTAATCCAGGTTTCATGCCATTATATAATTTATGACAGTTGACAGGTATAATTAGTGAATTTGCTAATACACTTATTGTAATAACACTACCAACCTGAAATCTGGATTATTATGGGTTTGGAAAATTATGAAATTCAAGAATATACCAGCTCTTCAGCTGAAGTTGCATCTGAGGCCCAGTAAAATAAACGAGGGGCTCAGCATACACAAATTATTTCCTGAATTAATGCAAGTAATTTTTATATACCATATTGTACAGTTCTCTTTTGTGGGTACTTCTTGCCAAGGGGGTATATGGATTCCACCTTCAATGTAACACCCACATTCATCTTTAGTCACACATTCCTTTATCTCTTCATTATAAATAGGCTTGTCCATAGGGCATCTGGGGTAGCAACCTATTGATGACAGGTAGAACAGAATACAGGATGAAGAAAAAGTATAAAAAGTTAACTCAGTGATATGTTACCTTCTGAAGGTAAATTATTCTCACTGAATCAAGCATAGTGAAAGAAATCTAAAACTTCCCACTCAAATCAATCTGTGGACAATTAGTCTTTCCAAAAGACTTAAACAGTTCTCATTGATAATACTGGGGTGAGGAGGATTAAGTAAGAGGTTTTTTTATGAAAACTAGTGATGTTTTTTTTTCTTAGTTCAATACCTTGGAGAAATCCCTAATTTATACTCCTTTCCATGGGCAGCTAGTAATTTTAAGACAAAGAAACACCCCAGTTCTTGTATAGATCACTATATCAAGAAAACTTTCATGAGGAATATGGAAGCAGATTCACTAACAAACGTTTTTCACTACATTTCTTGGAACATTAGACCTTGTTTATATACCTTATATACACCAAGTATCTCTATCTCAAACAAATAATTTATCTGTGCTTTTCCTTACCCTCGGGCAGTGATCCAAACTTCACTGCAAGGGATTAATCGACTGTCAATTCTCATTCCAGTTCTCATGTAAATACACTTAAAAATATTATTCTGTTATTACTATTATATCTCCTTCCTCCAAATAAACTCCTATTAAGTCCAATTATAAATGACATGAAGTTTATACTGTACTGTTTATACTGTACTGGAGTTCTAAATAGCCTTTAAACTGAAGCACCACGTAATTAACTGGTACTTAAAAGTCACTTTATACTGCCAGACTGTACTTAAGATGTTCTCACAAAAATAGGTGTGCTCTGTATTTCTATTGAAATTAAACAAAAATAATTCAGAAAGACAATTGGATATACAATAATCTGCCTTTTGACACTTCCCAAGCCTTTCTAGTAATATAAGGCAATTTATTTTAAAACACAGAGGTTTATTGGGTTTTTAAAAAATATTTTGGTTCAGGATTTTTGTTGATTTTTTAGTAGGGGTTTTTGGTGGTGTTTTGTTTTGTTTTGTTTCTCTTGAGTTTCGGTTTGTTTGAGTTTTTTCTTTTAATTTTTTTACCAGCAGTTCAAAGCAAAGTCAAACTCAAGGCATTTCTTGCCAATCCCTAAACTGGAGATAAGTGCTTCCAGTCCAGACCAAAAAGGCTATATGGCTGAAAATATGGCTTTTTTCTCCAGCTTTACCATGTGGTAAACCAGAAAATACTTGTAAAGTCTTTCAGATTCTTGGATCATTGCAGTCCCTTTCATGTGAAATTCCTGTTCCATTATCAACCACAAGGACTGTCACCTACTAATTTCGCATCTACAAATGAAATAGAATCTCCATTAAGAATCTGATCTATAGCAGCATCAGTATGTCTGCTATGAAAGATATTTATCTTCCAGGTAGGTGAATGTTGCACATTAATCTAGTAAAGGCAAGATGATCTGATGCATAAAAAATGATAACTTTAAAAACCCCCAACTATCAGTGACTTGCGTCTTTGCCATATCAAAGATTTTCCTTTTGAAACACTTTAGCATGGGATTCAAAATAACCATGATGTAATTATATTGCATGTTTTGGGATATTATCCAAGCAGAGACCTAGTTTTATGTAACTATCACCCATTGATGTTAATAAATAATAAATTACATTATAGGAAACGTTTATGTAAGACTGGAGGCAAATTCAACACATCGGATTTAGGAACATCTCATCAAATTCACTGACTAGTCCATAATTATTAAAAGATACCTGAACAAAGTTATACAAAGCACAATATAAAATGGCAAGGAATTTATTACCTTCCAGTAATGGTATTGTAAAGTTGGTGGTGACATTATTGATCATCCTGCAGGTTGTGATATTACTGCCACAAGGCTCATAGTGCCAGTCACACTCATTGCGAGGGTTGTAGTAGTCACAGAATATCGCTGATGAGAAAAGAGAGAAGCTGGTTAAAAACAAGGTTGCCAGAATGCAGTTCTGAGCAGGCCTTTAAAGGTACAAGCTACATGAGTCTACAAGTTAAGCCAGCCAAATTTCTCTGGAGGTACAAGACCTGGACTTTTGCCTACTCTGCTTAAACTTACGATATATCAAAACACTGTTGCCCAAAATTTTCATTCTAAATATTCCAGCCACTGAGTAAAAATGCTTCAAATCATAAAGAAAAAAATTTTTTAAAATTATTTTGGTTTAAAATTAAGGGTATATTTCTGAGAGTATTTTTCTTCCATAGCTACTAGCAAACTCCTAAATATTTTTCCATTTTATACAAAATAGTTCCATCTTGCTGTATCACATAAGCTGAGAGTCCAAGAGGAAGCATATGAGACATTACGAATACAACTTAAATTCAGCTTAGACAGTTACAGAGAGAGGAAGGAGCTTTTGTAACTAATATATCAGAGATGAATGAAACTTAAAATTTTTTTCCACTGGCTTCTTACACTTAAAAACTCAAATTAGTCCAAATTCTGAATCTGACTGAATTTTTAAAATTAAAAAATTATTAATTTCTGCTACTTAGAATCTCAAAATTTTGACTTGAGCAAATTTTGGGCAATATTAATTTAAATGTTATTTACATTAATTTATGACGTACTGGTATGAGTATTAGCACCACTAATAGACACTACTTAACATACACAACACTGATTAGGTTCAGTGCTACAGCACAGGAGGGTTATATACTTTTTGCTAAAATCAAACTCTGAATAATTTGAAGAACTGAGAGAGAAGAAAGATAGCAGAGGAAGAGAAGAGAAGAGAATAGAAGAGAAGAGAAGAGAAGAGAAGAGAAGAGAAGAGAAGAGAAGAG
>NW_024581131.1:6364434-6410542 GCF_017639235.1 Corvus kubaryi
AGAAGAGAAGAGAAGAGAAGAGAAGAGAAGAGAAGAGAAGAGAAGAGAAAAGAGAAGAGCCAGGCTGAATAAAAGACAACTGAAATATACAAATTTACTAGCCCTGTTTTCTCCCTGATATGCTGAGAAAATAGATTTCACTGAGTAGCCAGCATGACCTTGCAGTGACTCTATTAATGATTTATTTGACTGGCTTTCTGACAGCAGCTAGAAAGGTACAGTTGTGTTTATCTGTTACTCACGGCAGATATCAGGAGTTCTCCAGAAAACACAGGCCTCAGCCTTGATACACTCCTGGGCATATGCAGCAACTGCAGAGCAGAAGCACTCGCAATCTCCACCACTGTCACAAGAGCAGGCATCATGAACACAAGCTTCATAGAAAGGAAGTGGGTTCACCTGTCAGGGGAAGAAGTGATGCCTCAGTTCATCTCCAAATTAGTTTTCAAGCTAATACATTTGAGGGCTCTTGATATATGGGAATTAAGCTGGGCAGGAATGAGCCTAAGAGTGTCTAAGAGTTACCAAATCACAAACAAACATTTGCAGGCTTGAAGCTGCTCAATATATTTTAGGGAATAATAGACTTAAAATAATACAGCTCCTTCAAAAGTTGTTATGACTGAAAAAAAAAAGTTAGAGTCCTTGGCAGTGCCCACATTTTCTAACAGAGATCCATTTTAGTGCTCTCAAAACCAAGTTGAATTGATGCCAGTGAAATCTTATCTTTCAGTAAGCTCTGCCAACCAAATGGTGAACAATGTTAGAAAGACTACATTCATAGCAAATAGGAAGCATATAATTTTGTGCCTGTCAGTTTTTGGAGTTTATCCAATGACATATTAAAAAAAGCTTTTTTTTTTTGTTTTGTTTGAGACTGCAAGAGGAGAAACTTAGACTGGATTTTTGCTGCTGAAGTAAACCACATGGAAACATATAATAAATTAAATTAATACTTGTTTGTGACTTTTCCACCATGAGTTAAGAAAGAACTGTTGTTAATATTACTGTACTTCAGAAAAGAGACGAGAAATGAAGAGGAGTGCTCTCTGTGTGCTGTACTCTGGAAGCTGTGGGCTGTCACAGTGTTTGCTGCGGCAATTTGGAGGCACAGTACCAGCAGCTGTCTGTCTAAACTATGTGATGTCAGTGGTCTCCAAAAAGATCCTTTCATGGGTTGAATGTTACAAGAAGTAGTAGCCTCTTCAACAGCCACCTTTCAAGTTTAGTATGAATTTCCATCAGGAGATGGGTCTGATGATTAAGTACTTATATTACCAGAAATTCATTGCGCTGTCCCATCACCTACTGTCTTCTACAAACCTTGGAGTGACAAATTTTGAAGACTTCGCTCTGGATGATGCTGCATTCTTTCTCTGCCCAGGACTTCCGGTGTGGTTTCAGATCACAGGGCTTAATCTCTTCCGTGACATCTGGGCACATGGGAGACTGTTTCCAGGAATTTCCAAAATCCAGAGGATTAGACTCCTGCAGTCCACTCCTTGTTGTAAAGTCATTGTTTGCCTTGTCATCAAAGTTGCCACACAGACCACACACTTTGCCCTGGAAAATAAAATTGAGTTTTTAAATATACCATGGAAGTGAGAAACAGGCTCTGGTAAAGTAAGAGCAAAACATTGACATGAAAAATGACAAATGACTGTCTGTGTAAATGATGACTTTCCTCTTTACTGTCAAATCACTTGTACAGAAAATAAATCTTTATTTCTCCATCTTCAGAAAACTATTCAGCTGCCATATCTCCCGTCCCTGAAGTCAATTATATCTAGTGTATTTCCATATCTCTGTCATCATATCTAACTTAAAACATTAAAGGGTGCCCAAGCCTCTTACAGCTGAGAAGATTCAATTAATTCTCCATTCTTCTCAATTTATCATAACTCACCTATTAATATAAGCCTGAGGTAATTCTTTTTTGCTCAAAGCTGTTTTTATTAAAAGTTTTTAACATAATGAGCACCGTTTCTTCATTCACGGAAAACAAATGTCAGGGACCCATTTTTCTTGAAAGAAAATGTATCAATCTGCCCTCAACAGTGAATTTTTGGTAGTGTTATTTAAGGTCCACCAGTCCCCTCACAAAATGGTATGTCACTGTTTGTACAATGCCTCAAGCAGTACCATGGCCATACATTGCATAGGGAGTTTGGTTTTAACAGAGGGCTGAGATTTCATGGGGGTTTCCAAGCACATATGCGGTCAGTCCCTATTTCCTAAATTACTCTGGATGATTGACTATCAATACTCACAAACCCAAGAGTGCCTGAGATGTTTATCTCTATTGCAATAACATCCTATGCATTCTGTGCAATGCATTATGATAGACTGCAAGAAACCCCAGAAGCACTTCTGCAAGCTGTGATAGTAATAATGCAAGCTAATCATCAGTGCACAGAGGATATAGGAATTAGACATGGAGTCAGAATAAAAGAACATTTATGTTTCCTTGTCTATTCATAATACTACTTCAGAAAAAGACAGACAGGCACTAACTTTGTAATCAGGGCTCAGCTTGATGAAAACAGTAGTCTTCTTGTCCCAGATCAGCATCACACCATTGCTAGCCTCAATCACCAGGTACAGGCCGACTGTCCTGTTCCAATACTGTACATCATCACCAACATCTCGCTGAATTTCTTTGTAGTCTTTGTTCTCCAATTTCAGTTCAGTTTTCTGAAAGATAAAAAGGGAAGTATTGTAACACTAACTTCTATGATGAGACAAAATATTAGACACTTGTAACAATGCAACTCATTCTGAAACCAATAGCTCAAACTCTGGGACGACTTCCAAGATGGCAGAGAGTGGTGTAGCACTTCTGTTTGAGAGAGCTTTCATCACCTGAGAACCTACAGCTTTACAGAATAATTTGATAGGGCCTCTGATGTTTGTTACAGGTGCTTTTAGGGGAGTGACTTTGGAGCATTATTTTTTTGGTAAAACTTGATTACTGAAATGTACTGACTATCATTACTCACCCCTAGGAACATTTTGATAGCCTTTGAGCAGGTGACTCCTGTAGTTCCACAAGGGACATTCTCTGTGATGATACTGAATGAGCCGCTGGAATTTTTGTCACCACAAAAGTCCTATTGAAAAAGAGAAAAAAAGGAACATGACAAAATTAGGTAGAATATTTCATTTTAGTTAAATCTCATAATAATTGCAATAATTTAAATCTTCACAATGTATAAATAGTTACTGCTTCTTCAAATGTGAGACCCTACATAAATATATTTTTACAGAGTCATATACACGTACTTCTATTCACACATATAAACAGTAAATACAGTCTCAGCCTGGGAAAAAGAGTGGGACAATAAAACAAAATGAGGAACATATCTTTAAATATGTTTGAAGTTTCTAGGCTTAGAATTTGGATTTATTTCACAAATGATAGTTAGCTCTCACTATAACATAGTTCTGTTGCATATAATTTATGATATCTATATCTGAAAAAAAAAAAGCCACAGCTTGCCTGCACTGAAAATTTATCACACAACTTATCCTGGCAGAATGTGTGAACACCTCAGGAACAGTGATGGCAGGCAATAAGGAACGACAAAACCAAAGAGGAAAGTAGATTTTCAAGGCAATCAAATTCCATTTCAGCCCTCCTGATGAGCATTACCTGAGTAGCCACATATTCACAGCTCCCATCAAAGTCATAGAATTTCCCATCGAAAGTGTTGTAATGGCCACTTCCATATATCATACAAGTCCCATAGCACACGTTATCAGTGCATTTCCAAGTCCCTTTCTGGCAGGTACTAGAAAAGAGCAGAAAAGTTGAATTTTTGGATTTCATCAAGAGTGTGCAGCTTGAAAAACTGCAGAACAAACCAATATAATATGATATCATGTGATAATGTGCAAAATACCCAAGCCTCAACTTCAATTGTTTATCCTGTTTTTAAGCCTGTAATGTTTTTACTCCGTTCAGCTACAATCTTTAGATCTGATAGTATTTGTGTTTAAAAAATGAGTGAGTTTTCCCAACAAGAGGTGCCCACTGAAAACAGAGGTAACTACTACCCCCATATTTTCAGCAGAATCCGTATTTTCTCAGATAGCAATAAGTATTCCTAAAAATTGATGCTACTTCCAGTTTTTGCAGCCACTGTAGTACATAACCGTAGACAGGAACTATTAATATGCTGCATGGAATATATTCTAGAAGATAATATAAAATTATAACTCACCAGGTGTTGCAGTCCACTTTTATCTTCTCTCCAGAAGAATACCAGTCATTATTATGACTGCATGGGCAGTCCTTTTGTTCAACACAGCCTCCTCTGCCATCATCAAATAGACCTTGAGGACACACACAGCCTGAGACACACTCTGTCTGGAACTAAGGAATATAAGGAGAAATGGTTACCTTAGGATAAAGCACTGCATCTTAATTCCACTTCTTCACAAGCACTCTTTAAAAACTGCATTTGCAACCACACAGCCTAATATTGATTAGTTTTATAAGGCTCTTTTTTAATAGGTTTCTAATATTTTTCTTTTCTTTTTCACTTGGAAATTATGACTCTACTGAAGACACAGTAAAAGGAAAGAGGAGAGGGAAACCATAAGGGGAATCATAATGAAAATGGCAACAGATTAGTATCATTGAGGGGAAAAAAAGGGTAGCTTAAACCAAAGAGAAATAAACTGTTAGTTACAACTGTATTTGCTGTGTAGCACCATGTCATATAAAGAATACAGAATAAAGAAAGCATGACACAAAGAGAAGCTGAATACATACATGATCAATTTGAGGAGTATGACAGCTAAGTTGTACAGGTGTTTGTGAAGTCCACTTCGAGGATGCATTGCAGTCAAAGTATGTCTTGTTAGAAGAACATTCTTTTTCACCTGAAAGGTACATTGTTGCTTTAGATCAATCAAGAAAAGGCAAAAGAAATGTGAGTGCAAGGTGGTAGTTTCTGAGAGAGAAATCTCAGTCTATCCTTATGAAAAAAATAGGCTCAGTGAAGAGAGAACAAAGTGAAAATGTGCTACTGTTTTACATAAAGAGAAAAAAACCACACAAAATAAGTAAGTGGAAAATTCAAAAGGGAAGTAGGTGTGGGTTGAGAGGTTGGTTATGGGTTTTATTCTAGTTTTGTTTATAGAATGTCACTTACTTCTCATTCTTATTTTCACTGAAGTGCACTGGATCTTTGCATTTCGGCAAACACTAGAAAAGTGAAGTAAGTAGAAATTAAAAAAAAAAAAAGCAAGCTCAATATCTGCAATTTAAGTCTAATGATTTGTTTATATAAATTTGAGAGTATTTATCAAAGATGTCCTGCATAATTTCTACTGAAATTTCAAGGTCAATTCTATTGAATCACACTCATGAATTTTTCGTTGGAGAAAAAGTGTAGCAAGATTTTAGGCATAACACAGAGAAAAGGTTATGTTTTAAGGAATGACAGCTATTCTATAAATCCTTAATACTATGTTTTATGACAACTCAGGAAATAGATAATAATGAAACAAATAATGATAATTTAAGTCAAAGCCTCCATTTGGATACACAGTGTATTTTCATGCCTATTCAACTCATATGCTGCAAATTTGTTGACTTATATGCTTCTTCTGCTGGATGAGAGAAGGCATTTCACTGTTTATGGCAAAATATAACAGAATCATGAATGTTGTTTTCAAAAGCCTATGACACAGTAAATATATATCAAGGGGACCTTCCTCCAGTGGAAAACACAATCTGTGTCCACTAGAAAAGGAAACAGGATGTCTAGCTGGCCTTTTATCTTCCTTTCACCCTTCTGTTTAACAAAGCCTTATTAACAGTGAAGCTTCAGAATAATATTTATCTGTGAAGGCCAGTACTCACACCTCCAAAGCAAGCTGCTCTTCCCAATTATTGATAAATTGCATTGCAACAGGATTATGCTTTGCTCAGCACGGAGATGTTGTGAAATGCATTACAAATACTCATTAAAGTACAAAAAAAGCTAAGCACCTTACACCTAATAAGCAATTTTTTTAAGGGCTTTTTCCCCACAAACAAAAAGCCAAAATAAAACATACCAGCGTTCTCCATCTTTTGTGAAATACTGGCCAGGTTCCAGGTATGATCCCTTGTAATAACATGGGCACTGGGAGATGGGCACACACTCATCCTGGTTATCCAAGTATGTATTGGGTGGGCAGCCACAGCCATCCACAGGAGCAAAGTCTTGCAAGCAATACTTTTCACCATCAGCAAGGGAACGACAGGTTTGCTGGCACTTTGTAAGATTGTAAAGGAAGACTTGATTTCCTGGGCAAGAAGATGCTTCGCTACCTGGAGGGAAAAAACCCAAACTGATAAATAAGGGATGCAGGATGGACAATTTGGCCTTGACATTTCCATTTTGATTTCTTTGGCTGTGCCAAATGTAATGATAAAAACATTCCCTTAGGTCTGATTAAAGTACAAAAATATCAGAAGTCACAAGTAACACTGACCTAACTTTACCTTTAAGTTCAACTTTAAGTTGAAGACTTATTTTTAATTGCTACTAATAGTTTCTACTTTCATACCCCTACTTGTTTCACATACTGATAATCAGATAGAGAGCACAAGACAATAAACTCCTAGTCTCAAACATACTGAACTGTTGATGAAAAGCAAGAATAATGAGAAACAAAGACATTGATAAACAAATGAATGGTAAAAGCCTTGATGGCTGGGATTCCATTAGTAAATGGAATGATATTAGCTAAACTGAGGAAAGAAGGTGAAAGTTAAAAATATTGCCTTCTACTTTTAAGTTTGTCATGGTCAAATTATATCTGAAGAATATAACATGAATTAATAAACATTATAAGCATTGTCTCTTTTAGGTCCATTAGGCATTTCTAAGGTACTCCAAATCCCATAACATTGAGATCACTGACAACCAAATCCAGAGAGAGCCTGCTTTCTCATGGTTAATTTTTTCCACAGGGATTACTGATCCACTACTTACTGCAGACACTCTTTCTCCAGCCTCCCAGTATAATCCCTTTGAAAGCACAGGCTCTTGAGTAAGAGGACAGGGCAGCACACAAACATTCCTCATTGTCTTCACAGAGGCAGGTGTCATATTTACATTTCTGAAAAAAAGAACAAAAGGGTCAATTAGTCCACAGGAAATCAATGGGCAATTGCAACTTGGTTGCTACAAAACGTCCTGTCTGCTTTTCCTGATGTTGTTTGTACTAATTCCCATGACCAGAGAACAATGGAAGGAACGGACAAAGACCAGAGACTTGAAGTGCTGCTTCATGTCATACACAATGAAAATATTTGGATGCTTATTCTAACCTAAGCCAAGCCTCTAGAACCTTTAAAAAGTAGCCAGCTTCCCAAGAACAGCTTTTTCAAAGGATACTGATACCATTTGTTCTCAGTTACTAATTAGAAATGCAGAGATCCACAAAAACTATAAATCATAAAGGCAAAATATTAACCAAGTCTATGACGACCTTCACATCATTTGAGTTCACACTGACTTCCAAGTATAAGCAATGATTTTGGAATTCCTTTTCCTCAGGTAAGCCTCACTTACCGCTCAACAGTGGTGAGCATGGGGGAAAAAAATTCATGGAGATTCTGGCATGAAAATGATTTGGTGTTACATTCTAACAAATACATGGAAACATTTTTCCCCCAACTTTATAGAAACTGATGTTTAAGGGTACGCTTAAACTGTGCACATCCGCATCTCTTGAATCTTCTTTTCAATCCAAATATCCAAGCCAATAAAAAAATACATTAAACAAAAAACGCAAGAAAGAAAAAACACAAATGTATATTTTTCTTCAGCAGCAGCCCATAAGGATCTCATCATGGGAGGTACTTTGGATGCTATGCTGCTTGAATCAGTCAGTACAAAAACTTCAGCAGCTCTTATGGACAAGCTACTCAGAGATGTCTCAAATGTTCAAACAACAATAAATGTCTACAGTTAACCATCTGAAATAATGCAGTACTAAAAGAGTGCAAAATTACAATACCTTATAGTATTCTGTAGGATCAATGACTAAGTGACATCTTGCAAAAGGACCCTTTGGGTTTCTCAGCAACGAACACCAATGCTCAGCGTAATTTGCTGCAAAAAGAAAAAGAAATTCATCACATTTCCTTATCTTTCTTGTGCCATGTCTAGTTATGCTGATACATAAATGCAGTGCAGCAATACAAATGAGAGAACTGTGTGCATTTTGGGGAGCAGAGAAACTACATGCAATCACCATACATGTATTTCTATTCCTTGATTCACAGACATGCAATCATAAAATCAAAATTTGCACTGTACTTTTGCAACATGTTTACATGAAATTGTGACAGCTCTTTCCATTTGGGGACCATAAAGCTAAGTTAAACATAAAGATAACTAACTAGGACATACAAGCTGTCTTTGCAGATAATACAAGTTAATGACTGTTTTTCCCAATCTTCCACCTTAGGATTCTTTTACAATCACCCATTAAACTTCAATTTGATGGGATATCAATGCTTGTATGTATGCATACTTGCGGATACTAATTAATTTGACAGTCCTATAAAAAGTCTTCAATACCCCACTACAACTCTTACATGACTGTTGCAGTAATGCACAGCAGACACTTCTCATCCTGGCAGAAGCCAACCATCTGACTTATTAATGTGCTTACCACTTTCAATGCTGAGACTGCAGGGGTCTTCCAGCTTTTCTGCCTGGTCTGTGCAGGTGGACTGGGCTTTCCACGTGTTAGCAAAAGCAGATCCTGTAGCCTCAATCAGCCCGCTGGTTGTTCTAAAGTCATCACCTTCCATTCCATTGAAGTTTCCACAAAGACCTATTCAAAAATAAGGTAAAAATTTTATACAATCAGTACTTATTCTCATACTAAAAGGTCAAAGGAAAGGGACAACTGATCACAAACACTAGAAACAGCTGATTATTCCACATCAATATTAATGCATACTATAAATACTGAAGTTTTGGAAGCCTTGCTTTTAATCTTTAACATCTTCAAGAATAGTCATCATGAAGATATCTATGCTTCAGGAGATTACTACCCTAACCTGTATTTTTTATGCTTTCTGATGATATTGAAACCACAAAAGGCACCAAAAACCAGGCTTTGTGGATAGTTAAAAATCGAACTGTGTACAAAAATAAGGAATATTCTAAGAAACACCTGTGTACTGGCACCAGAGTGACAGGTCATTTCAATATCAAAAAATAAAAACACATTTCTAGTTTGCTTGAGTCGACTTTCTTTCAGTTTTCTCCTCTTGAATCAACAAGTAGCATGAATCATCACTCATATAAAGAATACATGACTATTCAGCTGTGAAACAGCATGGCTTTGCTTCCCCTTTCCCACTTGCCTTGAAGTTTTCCTTTAACTGATTGATCCACAGTCACAAACAGCTGCATAACTCGAAATAGCTGGATCTGCATCTGAAGCCCAAAAGAAGTTTGTACAACAAAGTAGTTGGAAGACGGCTTGAATATCGAGAAGCTGGCTGAAAAACAAAACATGAACTGTTGTAGTAAACACAGACACACAGGCTGCCAAAAGAAACACTTCTTACCAGATTCTAATGTATCACCTGTCATGAAAACTCTGAGACCAGGATCAAATTAATAGTTTTTCCCGTTAAAAGCCACTGGCCAACTAGATAAGATGCTGATCCTCACTAACTTAACAAGCTGATTATCTGAAATGACTGATCTCTGGGATCAAAACCAAATGGGCATGCCCACAACATGTAGCCAGATTTGGAAAGTGCTAAATACCTCTCTTCCACTTTTGCCTCTAAAAAAATACACCCCTACATGAGAAGTCAGGTGTGTGACACTTGATATTCCAGGCTGTGTCCCTTACCTGACACATGAGGCACATTCACTGTCATCTCATTCAGTAGCACACTGCCATCTGATCTGAAAACCACCACCTGTGTAATGGCAAATGGAATCAATGAGCTTCCAGGGACTGAGGAAAATAAACTAATATGAAGAAAATTATCAGGAAGGACATTTTACATGTTTAGACTGTGTCTAGAACTCCAAACTTTTGAAAGGAAGAATCTGTCTGAAAATTGAATGTGGCAGCAGCCCTATAGGGTACAAATAAGGTTTTGTCCTGCTATCTACTGTTTCTCTTACAGCTGCCTACAAGAATTCATAGCAGTAAAGAAATGCAAAATTCATTTATATTGGACACTTTGGTTTCAGCAAATAAAATAAAATATTAGCTCTTCAGGATCTGTAGCAAGTTGTTATTCCTTATTAAAGCACATGCCATAGCTTCTGTAAAATGGTTTAGCATGATTCTGGTAAGAAATGGTAAGAAAGCAGTTTATTAAATTTCCTCATAAAATGCTAGTCTGTACATATAGAAACATAAAATTACTGGATTTTGATTTGGTTTTCTTATGTTCTAGTTATACTGGCAAGGACATGGAAGCCCATAAATATGTGAGGGAAATCATGTGTATATGTAGGTAAATTATGTATAGATACAGTCTATGTATTTTCATAAACAAAGAGAATACTAAAATGAATATTTGAGAAGGTTGGATTGTACCAGCATTCAAAAACAGGATTTCTTCTGAAAAAGACTCAATTAGATCTATAAAATTATATCTGAATAAAGTAAAATACTATGAGGGGAAGAAGAATGGTACTCTTGCTTCGAGACATGTGGAATCCTGTGAGAATAATCATATCAAAGCAGAGGAAGGAAGAGGGGGTAATGCCAGCTATTTTGAATCTCATCTTTTCTTAAGTTTAGGTCTGTTTTGAATTTTTGAGGCAGAAACCTGAGTTGTTCTTCAGCTTGTCTGAGGTGCCTTATCTGTCCACAATGATGACTCCAGAAGAAATAAGTATTTACCCACAGTAAGGGAAATATGCTAATTTTCAAAATATGTAGCAGAATCCACAGAACAACACTTACATTTTTTTTGTTATCCACTAACAGCACAACAGTCTTCAAGCAGGTCTGTTTGTCTGTGGAGCCACAGGGAGCCAGTTCTGCCAGAAGACCATAACTCTCCTTTGCAGTACCCTATAATCACAGGGAAATAAATGTCACTTAGTCAAATTAAAAATCTCATGAGATGATTTCCACAACAAAGACTAAATTCATCAGTTACAACAGCTTTCCTAGCTCAACAAGATTTTCGTCATTCTCTAGAACAGACACCAGGTATTTTAGGGACACATGAATGAAGCAGCTGCCTACCTTTTTTCCCTACCTGACTTTGACACTCAGAAATTGCTATTACAGAAGTGGCCAAGAACTTCTAATCCTGAGACCTTTTGATTTCTTATATACAAAGGACTCCACTGGATAATGACAGCATAGGTAGTCTTCTATCTCACTGCTTTAATCACCCATTGCAGTAAGTCCCAGGCTTCCCCCTAAGGCTATTATAGCTAATCCTGAATTTTCTAGTACAACTTTCAGCATTTCTGCTTCCCTCACCCTATGGTAGTGGAATAGAACAGTAACTCCCAGCTGATACATATCAGCCCACGGACCCTTGTTTTACTCTACAAGAGAACAGTCCCACAGCACACAGTACCTTGGCCAACACATAATAGCAGTCTCCATGGAAGGTGTATTTCTTCCCATCAAAGGTGGTAATATGGGAACCTCCTTCCACTGAGCATACGCCTGGACAGGGTAAATCTTTGCAGGTCCATCTGCCTGAATTACAGGTGCTATAAAAGACAAATAATACAAAAAATGCTTGTAGTTATTACAGGAGCTGAGAGCACTGAAAGTATCTGTATACCTAGCAAACATCAAGATATCCCCAGGTGTTTTAAAACTGTATGCTTGATCATTTCCTTGAGATTTTCCCTCTGACATATGCCATAGAATCAAGAAAACTTTTCAGAAATTTTGTTCTATAGACATGCAACATAAACATTAAATTCAGAGTGTTTTCAGTACATCTCCAAAGACCAAGTGAGAATTTGAAAAATGCAGACCCATTTACAATCACTCAAAGAAAGGTGTATAACAACCAGGATCCTTACCATTCTTCACATTCTTTGGAAATGCTTTCTCCAGGTGCATATGTCTTTCCACCAAGTTTGCAGTGGCACTGGCTAACAGGGATGCAGCCTTTTTCACTGATATCATCATACACAGTTCCTATAAAATATAGCATTAACTACTCCAGCTCTTTTCCAAATAATCAATTTCCACAGAGGAAAAACTCTAATTTGTCACACAGGCTGAGTTTATCAAAATTATGAAGAATACTACTTCTGCTTTTTGTAATAAAAGACACATGGAAAGCACTTTTATTCAGCTTTGAAAATCCAAGTCTGTTCATTATTATAACTATACACAGATAAAAAGGTTATTGCAAGCAGATAGGAACAATCTCAAAATGTCACATATTTAGATTTTTAGTCCTTTTTGGCATACTGTGAAGACTATCACTATAATCTTCTTTCCTAAGGTTGAAAGCAAGCCTGAGAATTTCACTCACTCTCCCTCACTGCCACTCTCTGGGCAAATGATGTCCATTGCCTCAGAACTATTCAACCTAAAAAGCATGATTTACTTTATAGTATCAGAAGCCCACTTGCTGAGAATTAAAAAACAGGTTTATTACCTGTCATTGTGTTAATATGTTTGAACTATAAAATAATTAATTCATTAGGTATTACCTCCTTAGAAAATTTTACAATTATGTTCCTCCAGGGGGGAAAACAATGAGTAGCACTAGTCATTTCTAACATATAATTTGACTGCATGTACTATTTTAGTATGACTTCCTTAGCCAGGGCTCTTAGTTTTGTCCCACTTGCAACAGCTGGAATAACACTTGCCTTCAGGGCAGAAACAGCCATCCATGTAGTGCTCCTCACAAAGGCTGCTGATCTCCAAGTGTGAGCAAGTATCCATGCAGGGTGAGCTGCTTTCTCTATAGACCATGGTAGCAGGACAGGTCTTGGCTGAAAGAATAAGAAAGACACCAGGAGTTACTTCAGTGTTAAGTCCACCATTTCTCAGAAACCACAGATCATACACCCTACTCCCTTCAAGTCAGTGGTGTCTCAAGCCAGACTCCACATGGCAAAGCATGTCCATCTGTTTCTGAACTGTTTTCCCTGGTTTTTACATTTACTTCTTTTGGTTTCAAATAGATCAAATTATTCCCATCTCCTGCAGCATCAGATCTCAGTTTTTTAATGGGAACAGAATTTGCTGAAAAAGACTTCTTAATAGCAAGAATAATAGAAGAACAGGGAGAATTTAATATTTTTTTGCACTACTGGTATGAAATTTATGATACATGCCAACAGTTTTGTAAAGAAGCAATGAATTTAAATTTCATAGTGCTACATCCATGAAACATTTGGATCTTTGTAAAATTTGTGTAGCTGCTTACGGCAAAAGTTCTGTGTTCTCCATTCTCCCGGGCGGCCACCTGCGTGCGAACACTGGCGGGAATACTCGGAGATGGTGCTGCAGAGGCAGAAGGAGTCCTCCTTCCCATTACAGGCACACATGTCCTGCATGCAGGCTTGGATGTACATTTCCAAATTAAGACGTAGCCGACAATCAGCAAATGCGGGGGAAGTCAGCAACCTCTGACACTCATCACGCTGAGGAGGAAGAGGAATAACGTTTAAGAAATTTGCAAGCATGTGAGCTTCTGGACATTTCCTATCTTGCAAAAAAACCTGTTTTCTTCTGAACAGCTATTCAAGAAAGGAAAAAGTAACCATTTATCCTGGAAGGGACAGTCCTCCCAGCTCCTGGCAACTAACTCCCCATGGCACAAGGGTGTCTCCATGTGCCCATGCAAATGAAGTTCACCACAAGAAATACTTACATGCTTATTACAGCTTGGAAGAGCCTGAGTTTCATCTGGATCTTCACATTTGGCATTGGGTTTGCTGATCTTCTGCAAATTCCCATATGTAATTGAGTTGTAGCTTACATCTATGAGAAAAAAAAAGAGAACTTGCTGAGCCCCAAAAATTGACAAGGAGCATCTGATTCCTGGACATCTACTGATCAAGGGAAACAGTTACCATGGCATCAAATAGGCCTGTTAGACACAGGTATCTGCTCTGAATGATGTCTAACTGTGCTTAAAAATGCAAAGGGGAAATAGGAAAAGAAGGCTAGTAAAGAACAAAAAGATTAATCTGGAGTAGAATAAACTTAGACCAGGAATGCAGGAATGTAATGTTTAGTCTGAGGCAATCACAGAAACCTCTCAAGTGAAATTTGCTCTCCTGTGATGTTTCTATGCACAGTGTTTGTCAGCCTATCTTCTGTGACAACTGTCAGTATGGTGGGAGGACTCACCTCCATCGATGAACTCATTGTAGATTGGAATTCCATTGTAATCCCCACAGAGACCACAGGTATGGTTATTAAATTTGTTGTCCAGCTCCACCTAAATAATGAAAAGAAAAAGCACAAAAGAATTATTTTTCTCTTCCTTTTTTCCCCTCTTTTTTTTTTTTTGTTTTTCCTACTGAGATAGAGAAATATCCCAGGAAACCCAGGAAATACCAATTAAAAATACTTTGAACATACATACCATCAGGGCATCCTGCTGGTTCCACATCAGAACCATGCCTAATTTGGCATAAATCTTGGTGTAAATCTCACCACTCTCAATGAGGACACCAGAGCTGTAGTAAGGTGTCTTCACACTAGGAAGAAAATCACAGACTTTGTATTAGTTAGGAAACACAAGGGCTGACATGAATGTCTGTAATAAGCCAAGTACCCCAAGGAACAGAGAAACTAGTCTGACTACCTCATCCTAACTGCACAGGATGCCTTGTTTTAATGAGGCATAAAGTCCTCTGTCTCTGACACTTGGGACAATAACTCATTGCAAAAACTCATTTAAAAGGCAAAGCAATTTTGGAGGAAAAGCCTACCTAACACTTCAGGCTCTTTAATTTTAAAAAATCAAAATGTCAGATGTCTTCAAATTAATCAAAGGAAAATCCATCATCATTGTGGTATTAACAGAGGATATGCACTCACTAATAATTTATGTCAATGAAAGAAGCTACAACATAAATGAAAGCTTTTCTTTACCAAAATATCTCATAGCCATTTCAGAGAGAATGAATGTTCGATTGCTAGGAACTGCCTCCTTAAGAGAGAGTTCAGAAAGCACAGGCAGATATAGGGACTGTCAACAAAATTTTGAAAAGAAAGGAGCATGTTAAGAGGAATTCAGTAGTTCTGTCAGTAGTTAAGTTACTTAGTTTACAGTGGACAGGACTGAGCTTGTTAATGGTGACAGAAGACACTGCAGAGGGCTGAGCATAGATATTTTTGTGTGATAACAATTCAATTCATCAGATCTCTTCCCAGTTTTTTTAGGTCTGTCTTACAAGTCAAACTGAATGGCTGAATTTCATTCAGCAATAAAGGGATTGTGGCAGGCAGCCTCATCCTATAAAATTTAGAGAACTAGAGTCTGTTCAAACAGAAGTAATGTAAACTGGAATCCAGTCAAAATAACTGGTTAATTTTCTACAGATTTGTCAATGTAATTGCTATCCATCAGGATTCGTGCATGTGTATGCACATCTCTTAACTAGTCTCTTGACTTAATCTCCTAATTTCCTGTCACTGGGGTTTTTTCAATTATTTACCTCCAGGCATTTTTAACATGGCCAAATGACTTACACATCTAAATACCAGGTGCAAACTCACAGATTATTATTTCTACTTTTGACTGCATCCTTCATCAATAAACAATGAAGTCTTGAGAAATCATGTTTCTTGAGAGGGACCATAAAATGTTGGATGTCTTTTCAGCTTTCTGCTATCATGGCATGGAATATTTATCTCTTTTTCTAATAGTAGGACATTCAATCAATCTGTGCATCAGGTACCTGAAGGTTAATCCATACACTTTTCTACTTTACAGTTTTCACTTGGGTACTGTGAAATGCTATTTTATATGACAACTGACCATTTATCATTTCAAGATCAATATGGAAACTTAAAAAGTTCTACAAAAAAATAAAATCCCCATGTAGCAAAAACCTGTTCAGAAGGGATCTGTGGTTTTATCAACACTATCTAAGACAAAAAAAGGCTTGGTTTAAGAGAAACAGTTTTTAAAGGATTTCTAACTTGTTTTTCATGGAGTTCTTTTTAAGACTTGAGTACACAATAAAGAGTTTTTTCAATTTGAGGCAAGAATGCATTTTTTATAACTTTCTGTCATTTTGTTATGCATTCCGGTATGACCTTTGCAAATTAAATGTTGCTTTCAACCTTTGAACGTATTTTCATTACAGTAGCTTCCAAACTTTAGAGCAAAAGCTGAATTCTGGGCACAACTGTGGCCTACAATGACAATTTAAAGTTCTCCTTTTTTTTCAATTATGCTAAAACATAGTAATTAACTCATGAGTTGCTTCACTTGCTTCAGAGTATAAATGCACACACTAAAAGGATATGCTAATGATAGGAAAGACTAGGTTAAGACATATACTTAGCATCAGTAATAGTGTCAGACTTGTCCCTTGTGTAACCATGTTACAGGAGGAGAAAAATAACACTGCTTAGTGTGAAAAAGTACATATTGCCACAGATAAATTAGTGTAAATTTTGACCTGTCTTGTATCTGTTAAACTCCCTTGAGGAACAGCCTTAAAGAGTCTTAAGATCTTAAGTCTCAGATCTTAAAGAGTTATTTACGAAGACCAGAAAAAATCCACCTGTCTTCTGTCACAAAATAAGAGGAAAAGACCCCAGAGAAATGCATTTCCTTTTCAAGGATTTGCTAGACCATCTGCTCAGGTAAACCCAAGGTGATACCATGAAACAAATGAAGATATGTCATTTTAAGCCAGTAAAAGATCTGGCTCATGAGCTGCACTGTTTCCTGCACAACTGGAAGAACAATTCACTCAAACCTATTCCTGACTTGCATTTAAATAATCCCTTATGCCAGTGTAGAAATGACAATTAATACTAAAGCCCCTCCCCAAAGCAATTTTAATGCTGAATTTCAAAAGGCTTTTTGTTTGTTTGTTTGTGGAAATGCTTTGCAGCAGTTTCCACAATGGTATACAGACAGTTGTGTAAATAATCAATTGATCCTGCTTTTATCTTCCAGCACATTTCTCTGAAATACCCTTATACTAAAGGAACTTACATCCGCCCATCCACCACAACCAGGTTTGGTTTGAGGTAGACCATAATATCCTTGATTTTCATCAGAATATACTGGATCTCAGGGTGGCCATTGCTGTTGAGAGCACGCTGGATGTGGACAGAGAATTCCCTGTAAGCTTCTCGGCAGTCAGAAACAAAATTATACTCGCAAATGCCAGGGAATTGGTAGACGTCTCCATCAAAAGTTTTGAAATGGTTGTTTCCCCAAGTGCTGCAGACATAGTGGCCATGGTTTCTTGTCCTTCCTGTTAAATGATGAAAAAGAAATAGAGATGAAAAGAAGTGCAATAAACAATCTAGTGTGATAAAAGGTAAGTGTTCCATTTTACAGTAGAAACCACTTGCAATTATGTGCACAGTGATTCCATAGATTCGAAGCCTGATCAAGTATCTCCCAGTTCAGCAGAAAATATGCAAATCTCTAATGGAAAAAAAGAAATTAATAAATAATTCTGAGATCAGGGTATATCTTATAATCCTCACTGAGGTGAAGGAACTTACCTGCATGAGGTGGGGAAACTTAATACTGACCACTAACAAGTTGGTACATCAGTGAATGGAGCTTCTGTGCCAAGCACATGATTTTATTCTGAATCACATTATTATTTGTATCAATATTAATTATTTCCAAGAACTATCACCTTCTCTGATGAAACATGTACTAGAAACAAAACAGGTGGGAAACCAAGAAAGTACTACCTACTCTGGAAGGCAAATAGCTTAAAGGTTATGAAAGTGCTTGTGCACAACAGGAGATTTCACGGAATTATTTGTTTTCCTAAAAGCAGTAGTGATTTCTACTGCAAGACAGAAATTTTCTGCAAGACAGAAATTTTTCAGAAGACAGGTCAGAAAATAACCATGGTACGAGGGAAAAGAAGTCTTTGCAATAGCAAAATACGAAAATGATTTTTTCCTTTTCCTGCCATCTATACCAACAAATAATACAAATTAACACAATATCTGGTAAATGTCCAGATACTGTAGATTAGGATGAGCATCCTTGGGAATCTTGGTATGTCTCTCATCTTCACAAGGTTTTCTTGCAGCATTTAACATGAGAAAGCAGAACTGCTAAGGAAACCTTTAGGTTACTGTACTTTGATGGTACCAATCATACCAGATACATCCAGGCAAGCTGGAACACTTTCCTCCCCAGAAGGAAGGCTGCACAGAGATCCTCCCAGAGCTCACAACTGGGAGACCAAATGCAAGGTAATGCTTTCCACCCAATGCTGAATTCAAGATGCAGCAGACCAAGCTCAATAGCCCAAACCTGATTGCTGGATAAAATTAATCACCTATTCCCCTAAAAAGCAGTTTTCAGTAAGAGTGCTCCATTCCATCACTTCAAAGTTGATAGTAAATACAGTAAGTTAGAGCTCTTAGATTAATAATGTCCTAAATGACAAAATTAGCTTTTTTCAATGTTATTACATTTATTTTCGAAGAACAATTTATGTTTTTCCAAAGTAACAGTAGACACAATCATCCCCTTCCTTCATTGCTTTAACAATGAACCTCTCTAACTCCTACAGTTGCTTTCTGCCAAGTAGTTGCCATACCTAGTAAAGACTCAATGCATGGAAACAAAAGTAACATTGAAAATATTTTCCAAGCACATCAAACTAGAAATCAATGCAGTAGATATAGGCACTAATCTCTCCAAAGAAAGTAGTATCTACCGATTTTGTCTGAGCCATGCAGCCTCAATATTTGAAAGCTTAAGCAATTTAAGGCATCCTAAAACTCTAGAGCATTATCTAAATGCACTGCCTCATTCTAGCTCCCCAGCGCTATTTTAATTCTTTCCCTCTTGTCCAGGAGGCAATCTGCTACCTTTTCATCTCTAGAGCTTACCTTTTTTTATTTCACTAGCTGAAGAAAGAGCCAGCCAGAGTAGAAGGAGGCTGGCCGCTCTTAGCCCCATGGTGGCTAAGGTGGGTGAATGGGAGCTCCACTGAAAGCTCAGCTTTTTATAATACCCACTGAGGCAATTAATTCTATCACAGGGGAGGAGACTCAAAAGGAGGAGGCAAGAGGAGGGATAAAAAACAGGTACAATATTTACAGAAGATAAGAAGTAAACAGACAATTATTTTTCACCATAAATGAAGGAATTCAGCATACAGGAAACGGTATAATATTGATTTAGTAATCGTGCAAACTTTTATTGCTCTATTTCATCTACAGGATGCTGTGCTTTTAAATCCTTCAAATGCTCACGCCAAGTTTAAACTTCAGTAACTCCTATAAACAAATAATGAATTTTTGGGGTGGCTGAACAAAGAAATTCCTTGAAGAACTTTTAAGGGAACACCCTAAAATAAAGGCTTCAAAACCAGAGAAGTTTTCATTTTTCCATCAACACATAGAATGATTTCTGTAAAAATTAAGCGATGCTTGTGAAGCTCCTTGTAGTTAACAGTAACCCTTACAAATAAAAACGGCACATCATGCGTTGTAAAATAATTTTGCAGGCAACTATTGAATTCCTTAAATTTCTAAAGCTCTTGGGAACATCTAAACCAAAATACTGCCCATACTGCATATTGTGCCCAAAACATAATTGAGACAGGGTTGCAAGGTAAGTTCAAGGAATTTACAGTAAAAGAGGTGCTCTTTCAAACACTGTCATGGCACAACAGAAAATCCATCAAAGTTGTAGATTCTCACATCATATTAAGCCTTAGAGAAAAAGTTTTTAAAAAAGGGAAAATGGGAAAACACTACTGTCCTTAATCCCCCTAAATATTCCTGCTCATTCTTGCTTACTTTCTACCTAAATGATAAATTTACAGTCTGCTGTCCCACATCAGATCCTACAAAAGCTATAGGGTCAGGTTTGCTTCATGCAGAGAAAGATGGAGAGGGTCCTTGGGAGAAGAAGAAAGAAAACAGAAAACAGAACTAGGAACCAGTTCAGAATGCTGCTTCAGAAATACAAGATTTCCACATGCACTTTATTTTGTGGTGAAAAGTTCCTTTGAGAGGGTGTTTTTGCAACTCTCTTCAGAAGACAAAACACAGGCTCCTTTAGGCAAAGGAGATCTTTTAACACATCTGCTTCATACCAGTAGCAGGGTTTACTTCTTAAAGCTCCCATACCAGGCTCTAGATCTCCTCATCAAAAGATTTTCAATGCAGAGTCCAGAAATCTCTAATCCTCTTGATCGTTTAGAGTATTTCTTACTTTCATTGATCATATTACAAGTAGAACTTTTATGTTTTTCTAAACATCAAGGAGACTTTTTACTTAGCCCTTTTAACTGCTCTAGTCAATTAGAAACATCCTTTTAACATAAAAGCATATTCTTTAGCTGCTATTTTCATTGATTTAATAATTTTATCTCAACTATAGCCTAGATTCTATCTGAACATCTTCTTTTTTTCCCTCCATACATCTCAAAAGGTTTTAGATTTTCTCCTTTCTTTATTTGAGAATACAAATTTGTACTTTTCTTACCCTTACATAGTGTATCACACAACAATCCTTACTGAAATTGAGTAGTAGCCTTTTTCTCCCTTATGAATCTATCATTGGAAGAATATAATTTTATTTTCCTTCTTGGAAAATAAAAATAAACCGAGTAATAATCAGTTAGAACTAACCATTCATAAAAAACAAAGAAACACGGTCTACACAGATCTTTCCTCAGTGGCTATTTTAGCAGACCTAACTTCTTATGATACCTCAGAGACATCTCCCAACTTGGCATTTTCTGCTTTTTATGCCACCAAAACTCTTAGTTTGGAATTTTTAAAAAAAAATACTTAGGAGATTCCCAAAGGACAGTATTTTGTGCTTTTCTTTTCCTCCCTGTGTTTTTCTAGGTAGTCTCCTGTCTAGACCTACTACTGCCTCAGTAAAAAAGAGTTTCCATGGCTTAATTCCTATACAGTCTTTGCAAACTGTAACAGCAACTCCATGTACACAGCAAACCTGACCCCTTTTTAGATTAAATTGGATGTGTATGCTGACAGGTGTAAGTTGGAAACCTGCATATTTTCCATTCAGGTTTCTTTGCCACAAAACTTCTAGATCTGGAACCAGTCTCATCCATTTCTTGGGACTGGGAAAGATAATCATCCTTCAGCTGAAGTTGCACCATCCCTCAGTTCAATATGCTGGGATTTTTACAATTTTAATATCTTCAGTGCAGGAGAAGAGCTATTTTTAGCCAAGCACCTCTAAATTTTAGTGATTGATTTACTCTGCTCCAGCTTTGTCCTGCCTGTACAGGGAGCACGATTCCTTCTTGAGCTATGAAGTTACACAGGACTACTTTCCTTCTGTGGTCTTTGCTTCTCAGAGTGACCAACAACTTCCCATTGTCCCTTCTTCTGACATATAAGTGGCTTGCTGTGACATCCCAAACTGCAGAATAAGGGACATCAACATGTCTTTAAGCACTGAGACCACTCTTACAGAATTTGCACTTGAGCTTACACGGCTGTGATGATCTGAAGAGAAGTAAATACAGATCCTTATCTTCCAAAGTATTCCTAGCTATTTGTACTTTTGCTAGCATTAGAAGGTCTCCTAAACTATACTGTCTCTGTTTCCTTATTGCCAGAAGGGTAATGATCCTGTCTACCAGCTGCTTTATATGTCTTTCAGAAATAATCAGTCTTTCAGGTAGACATCATAGCCTGGTTTATTTCTTGCTCAGCTACCTTAGAACTTTTTGCACTACACATTTTAATCCAGAAGAACCTTACTGGTAATGCACAGATAACATCCATATGTATGCATTAATTTATCTACCATAAATTGTTTGACAACCTGAAGTAATCTATCATTTTGTAATAAAGGTAATTCCACTTTATTATTTATTATTATTTATTATTATTATTTATTATTATTTATTATTTATTATTATCATTTTTGCCCTAAGCTTACATAAGTTATCTTGATCTGAGCTGACCTTTCTGTAGAACTTCATGCCATTCCTTCCTTCTAGTCACCTTAATCAGAATTCACCTTCGTATTTCCAATATCAGGTGTTAGGTGCTTTTATTACCAAAGATATTACTTATAATTCTGCATGGTATCACTGTGCAAGTGGCACCAGAACTAGTGACAAGAAGAAGGATTTTCATACTTAGGTTCCACAGCTGAGTTTTAACAGAGATGTTTTTTTAAAAGTTCCTGAAGCCACGAGTAGCAATACAGCTTCCCATAAGCTTTCACTATGTGTCTGACCTAGGAGCCCCAACATCAGTGCTACAAAAGTCATTGCTAAAATCCAAAATATAAAAAAGAAAAGTTGGTTGCATGGCAGCTGTGTTTGTTATAGCAGCAGATGCAGAAAGAGAGATAAAAGATGTGTTTTGAGTCATAGTTATGTCAATGCATTGTTTCCCTATGCTGAAACTTTTACGAGACTATTTCCAATCGTTCCATCAGCATAGCTAACCTTTAATGTTCATTTACTTGCAATGTAAATTTATTTTGCAATATATTTGTTGTTAACAAGACAATCTACATGGAAGATTACCTTCATTCTGAATCACACTGCAGAAGAAAAGGGCCTATATATAATTTATATAACATTAAGATAAAATTCAGCAGAGACCTGACTGGGTTTATTGTTTTAGGAAGAATAAACAATTTTCCAAGAATTTGGGGTCTGTTTCTATCAGTTAGCACACCAAGAGGAAATCTAATTGCAGTCTTACCACAGCAATCACAGGACAAGAACCTCAAAAAGTACAATTACACTTGGGGACTCAGTTCTTTCCCATATCTGCTTTTGTAGTCCTGACTTGTTGATCACAGGCTGCCAAACCAAGAAGCAATGTTCTATCAGTAATGTTGTTCTGGAGAAGTGGCCATAGGAGTTTGTTCTGCTACTCTTCTGCCTGCCAGAATTTCACCAGAGGACACAAAGCCTTACACATGACCATACAACTGCACAATATACACATCACTCCTTTTGTTTCAAGCACAGAGATGGGTTCTCAGAACTCCTTTGGCAGCCATTCTAAAATAGCTTTGGTAAAAACTAGTCAGATTATGAATTCAGAGATGTATCATACACAATCACTTTACTTCTTTGACTGAGACATTTAAGCCCTCTATGGCACACCTTGACAAAAACTTAAGCAACAGAGACAGGCAGCAGAAGGCTGACAAGTGCATGAAAGAGTGTTAAAAGATTAATCCAAAATTATCAACACAAAAGGAGCCAATATTTAGATGAGTGTAAAACTGATACAGAATTACTGAAATTATTAATTATTTTTATATAATTAAAGAATTAGAAAAAAGTGGCAAAAAGCATGCCTGTATCTAATCCATTGCTCTCTCAAACTTCCTAATGGGGAGCCATTACTTATTATTTTTATGGAAAGAACTTTAACACACAGAATGTCCACTTAAATGTATTCAACAGTCAAGGTTTTATTTAAGGTAGTGTTACAAAAAACCACATAATTTTGATTGAGCCTGGGTCCCTTCTGGAATCAGGCTAGTATCATGCAATTAACTATCCTTTTACCCTAAGGGATTCGGTATCTGATTGCACTAATCTCAGCTCTATTTCTAATTTCATCACTGTGACCTTGAGCAGCCTTTGGGTTATGGGCATTACTTTTCATTCCAACAAATACAATAGTGTAAGTTATCTGCTGGTGCTGGCTGGAGTATAACGTTCTCACACCTTCTTTAAGTAGTTCGGCATAGAAATTTTAAGAATAGCCTCCATTTTCCACTCATAGTACTTCCTTCTGTGGAAGACAGCAGCTCGTCCTCTGAAACTAAAGTTACAAAACATTTCCTTCTCTTCCACTCAGGTGCAAGTGGGGATAAACATGTGACACACAATTACTGAAGATTAGGAAGGGATGTAGGAAATAATAACTTCAACTAGTAAGCTTTCCTACTGACACTTCGCTTCTAGAAAATTTTAGTCTGCAAAAAGCCTCAGCACAGCAGCCTCTATATCAATACACAAGGAAAAATACTTGACGATTTAAAATAATATTAGAATAGTTCTCCTTTGCTCAAGCATCTGTGGGATTTACTACAGGGAAATGGACTGAGCCAAGAAGAAATGGCATGGAAAAGGCATCAAGAGAATTACACTTCACACACCTTACTCTGGTAATACACATACCATGCTCTGGTAATTTTACCCCAGGGAAGTGGGATTTTTCAAATCTTTTATTTTCTCTGTAGGAAAAACTGGGAAAAGAAATATTGGCAAAATGCGCTTTTTTTCCTCTGACCTCTGGAGAGGACTTTTTTCTGAAAATACAGCTCACTAAGATGCTAGAAAATATTCCAGACAAAACTTGAGTACCTAAACCTGTACTCTCTCAATGAAGCTCACATATGTAGGAGAGATTAGAGAGAATTTGAACAAGAAACGAAGTGAGCATACTTATTTTAATTGCAGATTTCCTCTACTAATATTTTCTACCACCTTCTTGTCTCAGAATTCCTATTGACACTGAAGGTGGAACTGAAGTAAATTTGCATTTACTTAATATTTTTATACAGGAAATCAGACTCACTGTCACAAAAAATTGGAGAGCAAACCCTTCACTCTCTCTTTCCTTTTTGCAGCAGCATATTGCTATTGCCTCCAAGTCAACATTTGCTATGAGTTATCTTTTAGCTTTCAAAACAAGAATTTTTGAAAGACACTCCAAATATTACTGCTCAACACAGTATATTCTTGTATTTTTCAGCATGGCCAGCCTAGTCACTTGGCTGATAGATTAAACTTTTCCCATTTTTCCCAACTCTTAATAGAATGGCTTTGTTTATGGCACATGGTCAATAGCTCTACTGAAGTGACAGATTTTCATAAGTTTAAGATTTAATATCAAATAGCTGAGATAGACAATATTCTGAGCCGTGGTAAAGCTATGGTGATGGTTCCACAGGACATTATGAAAAGTTAAGTTCACTTGAAGTAAAAATTGCTAAGAATCTTTAGTCTTCCTCTTCTTAGCACAAATATTACAAGCCTGCTGGTATAATTTGCTGCGCTTGCAAAAGTATAGCAAACTTGCAACAGTTATGGTAAAGTTTAACTTTTTTTCTGTTATGTATGTCAGCAGTTACGTAGTTAATAGTGCCTTCTGTATTGTAGGTGAGGGAATAACTACGTCAAACGCGAGAGTATGTCTGACTTGTATCCAAGTCTTCCAGCTGCCAAGCACATTTCCTAACATTACTTTATAACTGACACTTGAATAATCAAAAAGACAATATAGTCAATACAGCACTTTATCACAGAAACATTGTGAATATAACAATGAAATTGAAGAACACTCTGAGAGCTGATGAATTAGACAACCTGAGAAAAATTTTCCTTTACACACTTCCATGATACTTTGCACTATTTGTGTTTGTTTTCTATGCACTTTCAAAATTTGAATCAGATTACTCTCAAGGTGTCTTTTGAAAGGGGAGAAAAGGAAAGCAAAACTAAAAAATACTTTGGAGCATTCCTTCATGCTTCTCCTTTTCAGTTGCTGCTTTTTCAAATGTCAGCTCTCAGAAGTCAATCATCTGCACTATAAAATGCCAATAGTGAGATTGATAGTCCATGCCATCCACTCCATTACATCTACTAGGCCTACCTACATTCAAATTTTTTAAGGGCTGGGTAAAAAATGTTTGGAAAAAAAATCTGATTACAACTTCAAATTGTGGGTAATTAATGTTCAAAAGAACTGTTACCCAGAGCACCAGAGTATCTGAGTTTTGATATATGCACCTCCACAAAACTCCTGTCCCAATATGTATAGCACATCCAGCATTCTGAGCAAGGAGATGCCTGCACCAGGCAAAAGGAAAATCTTTAAAAAAAAATCAGCCTGGAGAAGAGAAAATTCTGGAGAGACCTTAAAGCACCTTCCAGTACTGAAAGGGAACCTACAAGAAAGCTGGAGAGTGACTTTTTACAAGGGCGTATAGTGATAGGACAAGAATGAATGACTTTAAGCAGAAGGAGGGTAGATTTAGATTAGATATTAGAAAGAAATTCATTATTTTGAGGGGGGTGAGAAACTGGGTGAGAAACTGGGGCAGGTTGCCCAGGTAAGCTGTGGATTCCCCATCTCTGAACATGTTCCAAGCCAGGTTAAATGGCAACCTTTGAGCAACCTGGTCTAGTGGGAATTGTCCCTGCCCAAGGTAGGGGGGTTGTAAGTAAATGATATCTAAGGTCCCTTCCAACCCAAACCATTCTATGATTCTATAATTTCCTGTGAGAATTCAGTTAGACTAGATGTTTATTGTAGGTCCCTTATAACTGCTCAATTCTGTTTTAATACCTGAATCCCTGAGTTCCAAGGCTCTCTCCTCATTTTGAAACACTTCAGTTTTGCACAGAATACTTTCTTTTTTCACTTTTCTAAAGACCAGGAAAGCAGGGGTAAGCATGACTCTACAATGCAGAAATTAGAGGCAATTACTGATGAGAAAAGGGAGGAGAGACATGATCTCATTTAATCCAAACATTTGATAGAAAATACAGCTCATGGGAATAGAAACTTTGGTATGGATGTAAGCCCAAATTTTTAAGGTTACTTACAATTTTGTTTCTCATATTATGCAAAGAGAAAAATTATAAAAAGAAAAAAGCTGAGTTCTTATCATTTCCTAGAAAGGAAGACTTAGCTGAACATACCACAACAGAACACTGCTGATGTGAATGAGCATGAAGAACATGGATAACAGAGTACAATCCCCTTTCTTTACCCAGTCTGAAGAACAGTTATTTTTCTGGCAATGCTTACGTAGGTTAGAAACATTATAGAGGAAAAAGTATTTCATAACAACTCTGTAAGAGATGTTTGCTGTAGACAAATACCTTAATAAAAATGTTAAATCAAAAGCAGATTCAGCAGATAAGTGATAATATCTTCTCTGTACTTTCCCAAGACAGAGACCAGACTAAAGTTCCCAGTTCAGAACAGTACTTCACCAATGTTGCATTAAGTGTTGCTGTAGTCTGGCAAACCTGTAATTAGACAGAAAGAATCTTTATTTTTCCCGCTGTGATGGGTTCAGCTTGGCTGACTGCAAACCCTCAGCCAGCAGCTCCCACTCCCCCTCCTTAACAGGATGTTTCTCCCTCCTCTCTCTAAGTGCTACACAGCATTTTATTCTTTTTTAAACATAATTCCAAATACATAAATATATTTCCAAGCCACCAGCGTGGCTGATGGGCTCAGCTGTCTGCTGTGGTAGGTCTGGAGCCAGCTGGCAGTGGCTGTGTCTGGCACAGGGCTGTCCAAACCTTTTCCTACAGAGGCCCCCCTGTAGCTCCCTTGCTACCAAAATCTTACCATGTAAAACCACACACCTGTACATAAATTAATACAGAAATATTTCTTTACCAGCTCAGAGGGCCATATGATTAATAAAAGATCTTTTTCTAGTATTTTATCCCAGACTGAACATGCTTGTCTGTAAACTAACAATGCAAATTGGTATTTACTCTGAAGGTGTTGAATCCAAACACTAAACACTTGTCTGACAAGAGGGAGATGTTCTTCTGTAAATCACCCATCATTCAGAAAAGGTGCTTAAATCAATAAAAATGATAAAAAAATGGTCAGACTTTAATATAGATTTATTACAAAGTGCTCAACGTAGCTCAGGATATTACAGAAATGGAAAGACTGAGACAGGCACGTGAGCTCTTGAAGACTATTATAATAAAATAAAATGTAAATTTTATTAAATTTCTGGGCATCACCTGATAAATTATTGTCTTCTGTTACTGTTACAAGCATTTGGGAGTAAACTTTTCCTTTTCTTTGCAAGAAATTTATGGGAATACAGATATGTCAAAGCAAAGCCTGTTCTTCAACTCTTTCATTTCATTCCCTAAATTTAGTGGGGTTTTTTTTGGTTTTGTCATCCAAGGAATGTTTCAGATTAAGTCATCCAAATCAAAGCAAAAAATATTCCTGAATTGACTGATGTTGTACTGGATTTTATTTTGCTACTACTTATACAAATGACAGTATTTATTATACACAAACCTATATCAAACGCACAGAATATGAACAGAAATACAGATTACAAAACATGGATTATCCGAGTTTTAATAGGAGCTGCTGTGTAGCCGTCCTAGAAAAAACTTCTTTGGTTGAAACTGCCATTTTCATGTCATGACCCTGGACTTGTTAGGTCTCTCTCATGTAAGCTAGTATGTGAAACTGAGCCAAAATAAACTGCAAACACAAAAAGAATAATTTTTAACTGAGGGGACAGTGTTCTTGAAAAGTGCATTCACTTCATCCTATATTGGGATGACTAAATGACATTTTCACAAAAGGTGCGGGCAATAATTCAGTAATTTGGAACTAACAGAATTTAGTTTTATGAAGCTAAACAGTATTTATATAATCCTGTTGTCTTGACTCCGATTATATAAATAATATTAAAGTAGGCCAGCAAACAAGGCACACCTGGATGAACTTGGAAGTGATTGATGCTTAACTTAGGTCATTTACCTTCATAATAAACACTCTAATTGACTAAGGAGGTGTATCCTCTTTGTGTGATTACTGAGAAACTCCCATACAATCTGGCAACTCCCATTTCACAAAGTAAATGTAAAAAATATAAAAGGAGTCTGATGTGAACAGAAGATTAGTGCATACTACTGAGTCATGAGCATGAGTTAGGTAAGACTGCATGCACAGTCTACATGAGACTTAAGAAAAAGCTTTCTAGTTTGATTAGTTGGAAGAAAGCAAAATAGTGACAAGAATACATAGTGAAAATTGAAAGAATAGAAGACTTCCGTTTCTAACTCTCTACACATTCCATATCAGGTATTTGCATTCAATCCAAGACTTGTATGTCAGAATAAGAATTGCCTAAATACTGTCATTTGGATTAAAAAAAAAAAAAGCTCTTAATATCTTTCATTGCCATGATTCATATTTTCATTTATTACTACCCCCGTGTAGTAATTAAATGCATCTCACAAAAGCTACTTCCTGTCTGGAACTCTGTCAATACGAAAATCAATAAATAACATGAGTAAAAATTTGTGAAAGAACAGTAAAAATCAAAAGCTATTAAAAAAAAAAAAGAAAAAAGAAAAAGAAGTTCAGTACTGTAAAATACCATGATCCAACAGGAAAGCAGGACAACCTCACATGTAATGGTTACTTGGCAACACAAAATGCCAGCACTTCAAATGCATCCCTCCCTTTTTTTCTTCTTCCTCCAGCTTTATATTGATGAGCACCAAGCCATATAGTCTGGAATATCCATTTGGTCAGCTGGGGTGAGCTGTCCTGGCTGTGTCCCCTCACAACTCCTCATGCACCCCCAGCCTCCTCGCTGATGGGATGAGGAGCATAAAAGACCTGGACTCTGTGTAACCCCTGCTCAGGGATAACTAAAACATCCCTGTGTTATCAACTGTTTTCAGCACAGATCCTAAACACAGCCCCATGCCAGCTACTATCAAGAAAATTCAGTCTATCCCAGCCAAAACCAGCACAATTTCCTGGGAATCTTTATCCTGATTCTGTGGAAAACCTAATGAAAAGATTCACAAGATCATGAGCATTGCTTGTCACAAACATATTTCTGTGAGACACAGCCTGATCTCTCTATGCCTCCCCAGTTCCATGACTGAGTTTGCAACCTTCTCTGTAACACCTTCATAGAGGCACAGTGTTGGAAAGGACAATCAGATCTAGAGCATCTACACGCCCAACACCTCTATCCATGTGTTACACACCAAAATCAGTAAGTTGACAAAGCTTTCTGTTACAAGTTAAAGGCTTGTCTTTGTGGGATGTAAATTGTTCAGCTACTGAAACAGCAGGGTCAAAGAGGCATTTTTAGCTACATTATCAACTTTTTTTTTAAAGTTACTTTTTTGCTGGGTAGATTCTCAAATTATACAGCAATATATTTATAGCAATCTTTATTTATTTTTCTTTAATTGCTAGGGGATGGGGTTGTTTGGGGAGACTTTTTTGTTTTGTTTTTCTTGCCTGGATGCCATGATGATTTTTTGCCTTTTCTTTTATACCCCTTTTATACACCTTTTTGTAGCTTTTGTATTCTTAGTATTATTTGTATTATTTGTATTCTTAGACTTATTTGTCAAGCTAGGAGACTAAACATCTTAGAAGCCTTGTAGCTAGGGATCAGAAAGCCCCAGACACCAAGGTCCTCTCCAGAACACATTTTGTAAACTAAGATAGAACCATCCAGGGGAAAGCTCCTTGGGGAGGGGGGCTCACTCAAGCCTCTCATTGAGGAATCTTTGATAGACATGCTAATTAGTAAGACCTGTAATGTTATACCTGATCTATTGTGGATGTGCATTGCGGTGTGCTTTTCGGCGCATTCCACCTGGACGTGGTGAACCTAAGGATCCTTAAAATAATACAGAGGTAAAATCCCTTTTTCCCATCTAACCATGTTTGATTCTTGATTTTAAGACCAGGAAAAGGCATCAGCCCATGTACATTAGCTAAGAACAAGATTTTCAATAAGGCAGAGACTACCAGAGCTACAATGCTGGAAATCTGAGTATCAAGCACAGAGAACTGGGTTGGCAACGTGTTTTTGTGGAGACTTGTCTGCTATAGGTAGGAATGGAGATATGAGATGCTTTAATAGTGCTTTAATGTACATAATTCAACACCTATAGGATTAATAAAACCACTAATATCAGATTAATATTTAACTCTAAAAATGAGAAATGCCCATGAACAAATAAAATAAGGCATGATCTCATAGCTGATTGCAGGCACCATATTAAAGACTCAAATAGTTGAAGAGTGCAAACTAAAACAGACCTAAAAGGACTAGGAATGAGAACAAAAACCAGCATGGCCAAACACAGCACTAAGAGAGGCAAAATAACATATCAGTAAAAAACTAAAGAAAAAGGAGATTTTATAATAAATTGATAAACTCAACAGTAAACAAACTTCCAAGACTGGATGGCATTCCTCAAGTGTTCTAAAGAAGCTCAAGAACAAAACTGCTAAATTTCAACAGTACTTGGAGGACAAGCTTCCATGGGTAGTCACCTCCTGGATTATCAACTTTTCTAGACATTTAAACAAAGTGTAGGAAAGTCATTTGTCACAACAGACAGAAATAACTGATGGGCTCTGTCAAGGTTTAACAGCGGTGAACTGTGAAGTTACACAATTTGTTAAGAGCCAAGATTATCCAGGAGAGCCAAAATTAAACTGAAAGAGAACTGCAGAACAGTTCACAGCCTACAATGTTGAGAAGGAAAAAAAAAAATAAATGAAAGTCAGTGACTACCTGTATAAAATGTGAATTCAAAAAAAAGAATTCCAGTGCGTCCATGCTGTCTTCCCATCCTTCCTTCTTATACACTGTCTTCTTATAGACTGTCTTCCTTCCTACAGACACATAAAGGGCACAGTGTTAGTTATCAGTTGTCAGGAAAAATATCTTGAAACCAACATGACAAGTATCAAATAATACCACCTAAGTGACCAGTCACATTCAAAATGTTCATATAGTGCTATTAAAGGCTATATTCTATATTGCATTCATGGAGGGACCACTACATTTAAAAAAAACAAAAAACAAAAACCAACAAAACTCTCATTCTGGTCATTCCATTCCAAGAAGCATATTTTCTTACTATAAAAGGTCAGAACGCTCACCTGTAAAGTTCTAGTGATGATCTATTAACCACTTATAAGGACCTTGGATGTCTTCAGATGCCTCTCATTAGTTGATTATGAACAGCTATAGACACGGATGACTACAGCTGTCTGTATTCTCCTACACCACTTTTTCCATTGCCAAGTGTATATTTTACATAAGAAGTGCCACTGAGTGTGGGTTACACCATTAAAAATCAGTGATTTTCAGAACTACACCCAGAACTAGATGATGGTGGTAGGAATATGAATGTATATGAAAGGAAATGTGTATGAGTGTAAGCATTGGAAGAAGTGGCAGAACCAAGATTGAAAGAACAGCCCAAAATTATGACTGAGAACACGGTTTCCAAGACAGTGCTACCAGGGATAAAGTGGAATTGTGTCGTTTACATCCAGAAAAAAAGGGCCTGAACTCTGCTAAGACCACAGCACAGATGACTTGACAGTGGAAGACCTGCATCCTGAAATCAGGAGGATGGAAATAAGTAGTACCACATATTCCATTCCTTTTCTGTTAGTTCAGCAAGGAAACAGATTAAAGACATATAACTTCAATGGGGGAAAACAGACAATAAGCAGTAATCAGATCTAAGATTTCAGAAAGCTGAAATAAGCCATATTCTGTGGCAAATGATCGTGTCTTAACAGCCAGAGTCTACAAAAGGATACACAGATCTGTAAAAAGTAGATTGTCACCGCCAATCAAGGAAAAATAGTAAATGCAATGGACATTGACAGCAATGTCTCTTGTCCTCTACTTTGCACACCAACAATCCTGGCCAAACCTGGTAAAGCTTGGCAACCCAAGCTCAATGCTTGCAGATATGTGGGTGTGAAAGGGCAATTCAGTGAAATTCAGGAGAGAAGGAATGAAGAGGATAAAATAAACTAATTTAGAAGTTTCATAAATAAGAATCCCTCTTCTTTCCCAAAAGATTCCACATATAGTTTTATTACAAATATTTTCTTACAGGGGATATGCCAGTGATTACTAACTGATTGGGCAGGGTGGGGAAGGGCACGAGTTATGAAGGTCATTTTTATATTTGATACAGAAGCAGAAAGAGAAGCATAATCGTGCACATCCTCCATATTATTTATTTACTACCTAAAGCTAAACTACCCCTTCAGATTCAGTTTTGAGTTTCTTACGCTCACTGTGTTTTTCTCATACTTGGAATATGCTTCCTAGAATAAACATTTGAACCCCTTACTTGAGGTGCTGAAGAAGCAGCCAAGTGGGGCATAGTTCCCTTTGGGCATTAATTCTGATAAATCTTATCTAATATACACCTTTCACTTCTGATTAAGAGTTTATAAACATGGTGCAATTTACTTCTACTTACTGGCAGCTCTGACTTGCAGGACAAACAAACATACAGTTAACGACTGACTATCAAGAGAAAGAGGAAATCAAGCAGGTTTATGCCTGATAAATCTCACTAATCATATGCTACTGAACATCCTCTGAATATACAACCACCAACATATCCACTTAAAGTTACTTTTTATTGCAAATTATTTATACATTCCTGTCCTCCTTGTTACATATCCCCTACCTTTTGCCCTGGCCATGGTGCTGAACACTAACACGAGCTTGGGCAAATCATGGACTCATAGAATGGGTGGGTTGGAAGAGACTTCAAAGATCATATACTTCTAATCCCCCTGCCATGGACAGGAATACCTTTCATTGGACAAGGTTATTTAGAGCCCCATCCAGCCTTGCCTTGAATACCTCCAGGGATGGGAAGTCCCCAGCCTACCTAAGCAACCTGTTTCAGTGCCTCACCGCCCTCATAGTAAAAATTCTTTCCTAATATGTAATACAAACCTACCCTCCTTCAAGTTAAGGCTATTCCCTCTTGTTCTATCACTACATGCTCTCGTGAATAATCCTACTCCAGTCTTCTTCTAAGGCCCTTTTACATACTGGAAGGCTACTATCAGGTGAGCACAGTCCAGTCCCATAGCTGTATCTGGCTTGAGAACTCACAGACAAGGTGAATACTGTCCAGAAAGAATCTCTAGTCAGCAAATCATTTTTTCAAACTCCCTTAAAAGGTTTTTGTATGTTGGGGGTGGGGGTGGTTTTTCTTCCGAGGTGTGTGTTTTCAAGAGTCCATTTCAGCATCTTTGAAAAAAAATTGTGATAAAATAAAGAACCAGTTCTTTTGAACATCTAACTGTTGTGTATATATACTGCTAAGCAGACACACACTCTGTTCTCACAGCCTTATCTTCTTTCTCTCCGTCTCCTGACTACTTCCTCCGCTTCTGCCTCTTCCTATGCTGCATGAATAATCAAAAGAGCACTGACCTCCTCCTAACATGTAACCAACATCTTCCCTAAAGTAGTATGGGATTTTGTGCCTACAGCTACTACAGTGATTGCCATTAGCACAGTGATTTCTGCTCAGTTGTAAACAACGTTCAGTGCAGGAAAAAAAAAGTCTGAATTTCTTTTTGATATTTAAAGAAGAAACATATTATCTAGGAAGGGAAAAATACACCAATATTCAGCACTTTCTCCCAGGATTTGACTTGTGAAATAGAAGCCCCATTTAGCCCCACAATTAGAACACTAACTAATCCTCTCACTCTGAAGGCTTAACTACTTATTTCTGTCTCTTCCATCTTTGCAGCGAGATGTTACATAATACATGGGTACCTGGTAGGTTTCTTTTACAGAGTTCATTTCTTAGACAAGACTTGTCCTCTCACCTCTATTTACCTACTTTATTTAAATTCATCCTTTTTACAAACCAGACTGCTTATGTACACAATCTTATAGACACTGGTGCTAGATCCTTCTTACCTAAGAGTTACTCCAAACTGTTGGAAAAAAAGACTGTCTGACAAATAAAAGCCACTTTAAGAAAGACTGAATATAAAACTACATTTGATCAATTAAAAAACATATTTTTATTTCCTGTCAAAGAATACAGACAAATGTGATTGAAAGGTATTCTGTAATTTATCTGAATGCGGAGGCACATAGCTCTATTTATCATCTCTGCTTTTTGCTGAAGTTACTTTCTGAAGTATACTTTTTATTTTCTTAAATCTAGATGCAAGTTACTCAAATGATGGCATTTCCAGAAGCTCCCAACTCCAGAGAAAATTTGTATTCCATTTCTTGACATCTATAGGCTTTGGGTAAGTGTGAGCAAGTGTTAAATTTCCCTTGGTAACTATCTACAGCTCTAATTTTTCCTTATTCATGAGTTAATCATGGTGGTACAATGAATAGTTATGCCTTTCTTAAATGTATAGCCATCTTTAGGGTGTAATAAACATACACGTTTTGACAGTAGCAAATAACATATATTGTTAATAACTGCAGTGCAGTAGATTTTCAGGGACAATCTAATATTCCCCATCAAAAGGTAGAGGAAATAAGATAATGAATGAACTACAACAGGATAATTATTATGAGAAAAAACCCCAAACACATATGACATATAGACTGACCCATTTGGTACCATTAATATAGAGTATCTTCTAGCACTTTATACTGATCTCAATTTTTAAAGCAACAATTGAGTGGCAGGCAGAGTTTAAGAGGCAATAACTAAGAGCACATCGTTACAGCTTAGTCTTTTCCTCTAATATGCCATCTTAAAGTCATAGTTAATTCACCACATACCCAGTTTGAAAACAAAACCTTCAAAAATAACTGCAGCTTTAAACAGGTCAGACATAAAAGTAAGAATGATTGGGGAAAGGGTAAAAGAGTAATACTGAGAAGGGAAAAAGGGTAAAAGATAAATACATAAGCAAAAGCATGAAGACTGAAAGAGGAATCATGATTTGCATAGTACCATACACTTTAGACCACTGCTTTTCTTAATTGTTAACAGCATTTAGATTTTTTTTGTATCTTGGCCAGAAATTGAAAAACAACTGAGATAATGGTACTGAGGTTAAATCACTACAGCTTTAGTAGTACGCATATCAAAGTACTGTGCTCTTTCTAGTGTCTATAGGCAGGCATTCATCTGACTCAAATCATAATCAAATGCATCAGTAATTCCTATATTTTTTCATTAGTGCCAGTGGTCAATCTGCATCAACAAAGCTGAGATGAGACAGGGTGTTGAAGCACAAACAGGCACTGACTGTGTTATATCAACTATGTGGTTATATTAAATGCTTTATAGCCCAAAGTGTTGATACTTTTTCTATTCCTTAAGTACTGAAATAGTATTTTAAAATGCATACTCCACACCATGTTTTAGTGCATACACTTCAGAACAGTGAAAATTAGAAAATAATTACCAGCTCTGTGCACTGAGTGTTCTTTTAATCTCACAAATACAGCTGCTGCTTGTACATCTATTTCACCGAACACTATAACTCTATCCTAAACAAAGGATTTCTGCCCTTCAGAACTGCATTGTAATAAGCTGCACTACCATGCAGCTCAAGTGAATGATATTTTATTCATCACAACACAGATACATACTTTCAATTTATTGGACATAACATGCTTATTTTTCATTTACTGGATTTGTGGAGGAAAGCATGTCTAATTTCTTTTGGTACAGAAAACTCAGACTAGCTTTGGGGAACAACAGGGAAGAGAAGCTGAATGTTCTGAAGAAGTAGTTTTAAATTCTCCAGACGCTGCAGATGCTGTAATCCTGAGATTCTGAAAATGAAAACTCTTTCTACAACGGAGAAAGAACAGTACTCATTAAAAGAGCTGCCGGGCCCAAGATAAACACACAGTAAAGACACTCATTATTTAATCTCCGCCCAGTTTCCAAAAGGAACAAACAATACACGTTCCAGGAGGAGCTGAAGAATTAACGACAGCTGCTCGCCACAGCTGATAAAAAATAACAATGATGAGAGTGCCTGTATGTGGAGTTTGCACCCATCTTTACGTTTGTGACTTGACTTATGGCAAGTTCCTGGTTCAAGGAAAGGAAGTTCCGGTTTTGTAAACAAGTGCTCTTCTTAAAACTTTGAATATAGGATTTTATTACCCATTTCCTAAGACAACCAGCCTCTTCCTGTAACTTTAATAAAGACAGTCCTCATACGTGCTAATATGTCGTGTTTGTATGCTGCAGAGCAGATCAACAAATTTTGACTGTGACCATAGGTAAAGCGCCACATATTCTGTTGCACAGGGTATTTTGTTACAATCATCACACTGAAATGAAGTGACTGTTAAAGCATCTGGATTGAATGCAGGACTACAAACAGAATTTTAAAACATGAAGGAAAAAAAAAAGCCCAAACAGTATTGTTTAGCTTATGTTTACTAGTATAATGAATTGACCACCTAAATATATCTCACTTTAATGCCTAAGTATATTTATTTTCCTACAAAGAACATTCAAAGATCCAGCTCTTCCATTCTGTAGCAGTAGCATAGATCAGTCCACTCACACATGAACCTGTTGTGCTTAGCACTGAATAACCTCTCCTTCAATTATATTCTTCAACTCAAAGATTTTTTTAATTCAGTGTTAAAGTCAATGGCATTCATGAAGGGATAACATTTTCATTATAAATGTGAATTTGTTAACATTATGGCAACTATCACCACAGTGTAAAAAATTACTTTCTACATTCCAAATAATGGTGCAAAAATCTTATCTTTTTAGAACAAACTCACTTACCCAAGTTGGAGTAAATGCAGTATTTCAGTTAGATCTAGCTAATGCAGTTTAGCTGTTGTGGCCAAGACTGACAGCTGAGAAATTGCATAAAACATTCAGGATGAATACAGCAAGAGAAGAAAGCTGGAAATCTAAAGCCATGTAAGGAGCTGTGATATAAATATCCGTAACAAAAATATAGCGTATTTTGAAACTTCTCACATTTTATATAAAAAGAGCATTTGTCATTTGGAGTAGTAACTTTTTTGGCAACAACAGATTCTCTTGACAAGCCATACACTGATTGTACCATTTTGTTCCACCCCTTTCAAAAAAACAAAAACTATTTGTGTCCATTTCAAATCATTCTTAAATAGAACTTGGCTTGAGATAGCTTAATAGAGAATTTAAATTCTGAGTGTTTGCATGCAATGTAATTTGAAAAAGGGTCAGAGTAAAGTAAAACTGTTCCATAGCTATGGCTCTGTTGAAGTTCCACTCAGGTGGAACACAGTTGTTTTTAACCATCTGAAAATGTAATGGTAAAAACAGAAATTTAATATGATTAAGAAATGCATTCAAGTAGCTATAGAAACTAAGAAAGTTATTTCAGATTTGTTTTCATCAATCACAATGTTGATGGGTTCACAGTCACAATAATCAGAAGGTATTAGATACAATAAAATCTGTAAGCCTTGTGGTCAGGGTTTCTCACTTCCAAGCTAACCGGGATCCCTTTTTCCTATCAGAGCTCCCTCTGGTTGACTTGCTGACTTATTCACAGTTATTTAGCCTCAGCAGGAATGGAGGGATATCCACCACAACATTCCACAATTTTGATGGTGAAGACACTCTCAAAGTTTATGTTTAAACCTTCTCAGGCTGCAGCAGAAAATAGGAGTATTGGCTATGCAAGGATTTCAATTGCAGTGTCAGTTCACAGAGGTACGTGATATTGTCCTCTGACCAAATTACATAAAGTTCAGGGATAGGGTTTTTAATAACTCTTTTAGTCTAACTTTAATTTGCCCAAGTCCCGTGTACTCCACATGGCAGAACAAAAGACTCTCCAAAACATGGAGAAATAAGGGTATTTGTAATTTAATAAAAGAGCCCATAAGATTAGATTAAAGGAAGTAACCTAGGTTACAGAAAAGTCTGCCCTAGAATCCAGGGCATCCAAGTTCCTGTTAGTCCCCTCCCTCTCACCTCCCAGTTCATTACTTTTCTGCTCACTTTACTGCACTCCTTTATCTCCCCAAGTTAACTGTACATGCTTTAGCTTCCTGCTTCAACTCCAATACATGCTCCTGTTGTGGTCCTCCAACCTCAAAGACCATCCACCGTCCTGCGGAGCCTAGCGCTGAAATGGTGGGAGACAGCTTTGCCCCTCAACTACATCCAAGGAGCCTCCTCTTCTGCTTTCCCTTCCTGTTGTTACAAAACTGAGTATATGAAGAAGCAATGGAAATTTTGATCCAGTTTCAACCATGTGGGGCAGATCAGCTTTAGTTTTCTGCATTAATCCTCTTTTCTTCTGCAGGAGGTTTGACAAATACTTTCTCTGCAGTAGACACTTGCCTAAAGACCAGTCTGTTCATTAGCAGCATGTCAGATATGCTGTGTCATGTGCAGCAACCCTAACCAGTTGCTTCTCCTGGGAGACAAGGAAGGAGGAAAGCTTTCCATTCAAACAATGTCACGCAACAGCTGCAATCTGAGATCTCTCAGTATCTGTCCACACTGGCATCAGCACAGGCCTAAACTAGAGAGGGTTCTCTGCAAATTCTTGCCATGTTTCCTTCCTCATTCTTCTTTGAACTTTAGTAGAATTTACTACAACTTGGCCTTTAATTGCCAAAACCCGAGGAAGTCAGAATGATTTCTCTCTAGACACCTGTGCTATTTACATTCACCACCTTATCATACAGATAAGGTTTCTACATTATAAAAGCTACTGCCTCCTCTAGTCCACAGCATTTGATATCCAACACTTAACTAATGTCTGGGCATCAGACACAGCATTTGTTTGCACAGACAAGAAATTTATAATATTCCATTTCCAACCAAAATGCACCTTGCTTCATCCTGCAGTTGTTGAAGATGATCAACATCAGCAATACTGTTCTTTTTCTGAGAGAATGGTGTAGTATCACACACTCTTCAGAGCCCCTCTGTGGTTACTCATGAAAAAGCATTCCCATAGCCTTCAAAAGGCCTGGGCTTTTAACCATCAGCATCCTGCAACATACATGAAGTCTGCAAAATTAAGCAAGGTCGAAACAGGAAATTTTCTCCATCTGTCTCCTCAGGATCAGCAGTTTTATAAAAAGAGGAAAAAGAGTATAATTTATTTTGTGTTCAGAAGACAAAAAAGCAACAAAGCCAAATGGTACTGTATTAAAGCAAATATATTTCAGATAAGGAGAAAAGGCTGTTTGATCTATTTTATCCTTTTCTTTTGAATAGCGGTATTATACATTTTCCTTTCAATGTTTCTCAGGATCTGCTAGTCAGAATTTCAGATGTCCTCAGGTGAAACAGGTCTCTGGTGCATTCACAGTTGGTGGTGAGGGTTTGGGGATTGGTTGGGGGTTTTTGCTTTGTTTTGGTTTGGAGTTTGGTTTTGGTTTTTTGGTTTGGGGTTTTTTTTTTAACTTTTCCTGCATTTCCAGTATTTGCACTGAGTTAACACTTAATATCTGGGGAAATAAGCAGAATGGGGTTATAAAACTGATCCAAGAAACAAGTTAAAGACAAAGTTATTTTACGAAGAGGCAATGGCTTGACAGAAAAGATTTAAAATCTGAGCCTTGTGAACTAAAGTGAAGCCAGTCTCGAGAAGTTTCCCTCAAACTGAGGAGTATGAATTGCTCTTCCAAGCTAAACTAAGAGAAGTCCTAGGAATAACCTGCCAGATATGGCATCAGATTATTAAAAGTGTCAGAGAGACATTAGTGTTTTTTCTCTGTCTTTCTAGACAATGCCCCAGGTCAGGGGTATCTAAGGAGTACACATTTCAAGAGCACAGAAAAATGTGCAACTGGCACTGAATCAGTATCTTGTTCTGGTGACCCCATCCTTGCAAAGCAGCAACATTGTCCCAACATTCCTAGACAGTATTTTACGACATTCATTCATGAACTAGGCATTAAAAATCATATGAACAAGATGTGAGGAAGGCTGTCTCCTCCTGTTGGCTCTGCTGTTGAGACCTCTGACTGAGATTAGAGGACCTGAAAATTTTGTTTATTATGAAGGTGGCAATGAAAAGGACCTCCTGGATTACAACAAAGGCATAAATTTATTCCCTGTTTCATAAGAAAAAAAAATATTAACATTGTTTCACCGATTAATTAAATTATAATGAAGACCACATCATTAATGTTTTATTAAACTCCCTTATTAAGATAAGGCCAATGGGCACTTGAAAGGAAAACTTCCTATGTAGATGGTTTTCTGATTCAAACCTTCATAAAACTCATGGAGCTCACAAAGAAATAATTGCCTTGGTGTGGTAAAGATATGGCCAAGATCAATGAATCAAACATGGAGGGAAAAAAGTATTTGTAACTCACTAAGGGAACACACCAGCTTTATGAAGAAAGCATCAGAAGCCACCTGTCCTCGTCCTCTGCCAGCAGATGGCAACATTACTTCTCATTAGGGAAAGGGATCAAGGGAAAAGATCTGTGTCATCAAGAAAAGCTGTGGCCACTGTGTAGATATTTTTGCTCTTTTCTTTTCACATAAAAATAGAATGCTTTGCCTAAGGTGCCATGTGCATGTTCCAGTGGAGAGCAGCGGATAAAAGTAACCATCTGACCACACCAGGAGGCTGAGAGAAAGAGACAGAAAATACTGAATCTCCCTGTAATGGCACACTACAGATCTGGCAGCTTATGCCTGTGAAAAAGGTTCATAGAGAGAATTTACAGAAAGAGGTCTGCATTTAATTCAAACCCCATATAAAGTGATAGATACTGAATAATTCTTTTTCATGTTTTTGCATACAAAAACTACTTTGAATACTTTTTTTCTTTAAATTCCCTTGTGCAGATGGACTCAGGCCCTGAATTACAATGTTTTTAAACAATTCTTCTATTTCTGCAAAGAGATGGCAAGTGATGCAAAAATTAATGAATAATCCTGTATGATGTAACTACCACCCTTGATAATACATAATGGTATGAAGCTGTGTCAAGGCAAGTTCAGACTGGATGGACATTAGGAAAAGGGTCTTCACCCAGAGGGTGGTTGGGCACTGGAACAGATTCCCCATAATGACAGAGAAAGAGTAAGAAATATACTATTATCCTTGTTACCAGTGGTTAGGGAAAAACAAATTATCTGTGAGTTAGAATCCATTAAAAAAAAAGAAATGGCACTTTTTTTTCTTGTATCTCCACAAATTTTGCATGCAGATTTTAAAATCCAGTGCCTCAACTACTTTATTTATTTTCAGCAACCCCCACATCCACAGACCATCAGCTGACATTTTTTCATGAGATCCTTAGAGTTTCAGTGCTTTATCCGATATCTCAATAACGACAACATAGGTTTACCAAGCCAAACATTGGGAATAACTGATGTCTTGCTAGGCATGTAACCTCACAATATTGCTGCAATACTCAGGAGCTGTTCCCCAGCATTGCTTAAATACCAAACATACATTTCTCCTTCTTAGTCCCCTCCATTTCCAAGAACAGAATGCAGTGCAGATCAACACCCCTTTTTACTACCTTGTGCTTAATTTTTCTCTGTCATAGACTGATGAGAGAAATTACTAGAAACAAGACTGTGAAAATACTCAAAGACATCCTAAAATGACTGATTAACAACACTGAGTTTGTTCAAATGCTTGGTTAAGAGGTGTTAAGGTCTCGGCCTTAAAAATTCTCTGAAAGACAGAATAAGAGCAAACTACTAAGCCAACAAAATGGACATGGGAGAACAATGATTTTATGCCACACTCTTCAGAAAAGCATTTTATAATAATGCTTGTATCAAATCTAATTTGATCTGATACAAACTAATAGAGAGCTCTGTTTTTCAGCACTGAAATAATTTCCCAACTGTACCATACAGAAAAAGTCACATTCATGCATTGCAGCTGAAGTACTGTGCTTCCACAGCTGGGTGCACACAGCTGCAATGAAGCTTTTTGTTTACTATGTCTCAACATTGGGTGGGGCCAATAAATTAAGCTAATACCAGGGAAATTATACTTTTTTTTTTAATTAGCTCCTTAATTACCTTTTTTTTCCTTTAAAAGTGAGTACGTATATGAATATACACACATATTCCTGCAGAGGTGTTCAACAAAACCCACTTACATACTTTTATCCATATATCTGGAATTTGCCCAACAGTACTACATCCACTACTTTCACTTTGGCATATCAGGATAACTACCGAGACAGAAAATATTAGAAAGTATATTTCTCTCTAGGAATAATTCTTGTATTCTAAAATTATTATTTACCCACTACTGAAGCACAGTTAGACCTGGTATGAAGTGTAGAAGCTATTTAAGCAACAATACAAAACGATTCTGGCAATAACATGAAAACGTACAGTCATCTGCAGAAAATTAGCCTGACTGGAGAATATAATGCCCCAGAAGATGGAACCCTATCAGGCTTTTTTTTTTTTAATCACTACAGTGGGGCACGAATTTAACACTCAGAGATAAAACATGTTATTTGTGATGTTTAAAGACATCCCAGGCCAAAGGTGCTCGAGCAATCAGCTCCATCTGTCTCCGCATACCAGAAGGGGAGATCTGCAGCTCTCTCAGACTCCCGGCTGCAGAGACCCTCCCAGACTCCCAGCCCGAGCTCTCCCGCAGCCAACCCTGGTTTCTCTCGGCAAACGGAGAGGACCCACTGTGCAGGTGGGGACGGGAGCTGGGGCTTCCAGCCCTGCTGAATAGGAACTCGAAGTCTCTCAGCGGCGGCGCCGGGTGCGGGGATTTCAGGCGCAGCCCATACCCAGGGTGATTCACTGGGACGGGCTGTGCTCGGCTCCCTGATTCACTGCGGCACCGGCTCTGCTGCAGCAGCCGCTTCCAGCTCCCTCTGCGACAGGGATCGCTCCGCAGCTTTTCAGTCACGACTTCTCCATTGTGCTCTCTCACTTCTCCCCCCCACGCCATTGGCAAAGTACAGATGCTAGACGGCAGGATAAATTGAGTTAGTGAAGCTGCAGTAATTGAATGATGGAAAGGGCAGGTAAAAAGTAATTTATACAGTATTGTAATTTATACAGTAAATCCTACAATTTATGTGTTATTTTATGCTAATCTGGTTTATATTGCATTGCCTAGGAACATGATTTTCAAAGATCAGCTGATGTTGGCAAGTGCACTGAATTGCTAAAATTATGATCTTATTTCTACACTGTAAAATTAAGAAGAAGGTAGTCGTTCTTCTCAGCTTGGCACCCAGTCTCCAAGAACACAGGTCAAGCACCAGTGTCACCTAATGCACATCAGGACTCAGATCAGGCAGCTACCTACTTTGTTTTGCACATTTCTGTCTCAACAGATATGAAGAAAGTGAGCATATGGAGTGAATGAAGATGGATAAAAAGGTTGACTGGAAGAAGACAAATAGCAAAAGCATCACTGTGGACAGAAGCCTCTGTCACAGCAGAGGATTAGCTATGTCAGCCATCTGGGGATGAAGTTGGGTAGTGGGAAGAGGAGGAGCTTGAAATGGTTATTCTAAGTGACTCTGATTAGAATACCTCAATTTTTCTAAAGAAAAGGGAAATTCCTTTCCTAGGAACCATTTCTAGAGGCGGTTTAGTACAGAGCTCTCTCTCCCTCTCTAGCAGTAATGCCAACAAACTTTGCAATCAGGGATGAGTCACTTCTCCATTTTCTGCTGCAGCAAAACTAACACCATTTGCCATCCCAGCCTTGTGACAAATTGCAAGCAGCAGACAGCCTTTAAACTGTGTTCCAAAGATGAAACTATTTGAATAAACATCAAGCAGTAGTATTCTGTTAAAAATCACTGGCAACATACGGTGGGGCTGAAAAACTAGAGACATTGCACAGGAAATGGAAAAAGAAGGACCTTTCCCTGGTAGGAATTTGTTGACCAAAGAAAGGGGGAAAGGACAGGAAGCCTGCAAACAGTTATACCAGTCTGTCTTCATTATCATGTTTGCTCCCTTTATTCCTGGGCAAGCCCAAAGAATACAGACCCAAACTTGTTCCCATAGGAGGGTGACAGCTACCAGTCTCATGCCCTGTGTGACCTCTAATTAGATCCTCTGTCAGCCAACTGTGCTGTCCAAATTCCAGAATATAGAAAAAAGAAAGGGCAATAGACCAGTCTGTGACCTCTGAAAATTTGCTATTTACTTTTCTGCATTAATGTGCTCTTCTACACGAGCTGCTGGTTTGCCATTGGCTTTTCACTGCATATATTCTAACACACTTCAAAGTGGGCACTCCAAACAAGACCCTGCGAACCACTTCATTGTGAAGCATGCACCATGATCCAGGTCACTCACAATAAACCAACCTGAGGGCACTGTAACTTATTAACCAACTTTCTCTCCTGGCATTGTTCACAGTTCTACAGCCACAGAACTGCCAGGAGCCTGTTGCAATCCCCAGCAACCAGCCTATCTCAGGAAGTTACTCATGGGTATTACCAGGAGGGAAAGCTGATTTATGCAGAGTTCTTTGAAATTACAGTATGGGTTCAAATATGGCCTACTACTGATCCAAAATTAAGCTTTGCAGACACTTCCCATATAATAATTTATCTTTCATATTCAGTGCCATGAGACACCTCATTGGTGTTCCTTGAGAATTCATGATATAATTTGTTTTCTTTAAACTATAGTATTTAAGTCAATCCAGTGCATTTTTGCCCTCGATATATGGAAGAATAATGACGACTGGAAGAGTTAAAATTTCTCCTTCTACCTGATACAGTGGGCAGAAATACAGAATAATGGTTTCCCTGGAGAGGCAAATACATCTCAGGAAGAAAAAAAAGGAGACATCAAACTTAAAGATAATAAACCTGGTTGTGAAAATCTTGCGATGCTACCATAGTGGTTAAAGGTGAGACTGACTTTGCTCCAAAACAGGAAAGAAGTGCTACTCCCAGAGGGAAGTAAGCATAGTGTTTGGTCTCTGGAATCATGACATGCCTGTAACAGCAATACAATGACAATTCCAAAAGGGCAGGAACTCTATTTCCAGCCAATGAAGTTATAATTAATACCCATGAGAAAATTAGAAGCAATGTGAGCACACAAAACTGGCTCAGAGAGTCAGTGTAGAAGGCAGCCACACAGCTGATCTTGAATGAAGATGGAAAGAAAATGACATAAAGACAATTTTCTACCACACTTCTGCATGTGCTGCTTTCCCTGGCATGTAACAGGCTGAAGTCACAGATACCAGGACTATTTAAATAACACAGAACAAGATAATCTATTACACACACCTATCTGGAATCAGTTTTCCCTTTCTTTTTGTCAGCCAGTAAAATCTGCCATGACAGAAAAACCAGCAAGATAACTGCACTGACTTGATTACACAAGCAATTCTTAAAATATAGCCCTGAGAAACCTGACATTTCAGTTTTCTGAGGTTAGGATTG
>NW_024581131.1:6410942-6466170 GCF_017639235.1 Corvus kubaryi
CCCCCCCCCCCCCCAACCCCCCCCCCCCCCCCCCCCCCCCCCCCCACGGAGGGGGGGGGAATGCACATGGAAGTAAACACTGCCTCCATTTAGATTAGTTCATAGTGGAAAAAAATGCGTGTAAACACACATTCCAAGTGATTGGCTTCAGGTTTTCAGCACTGAGATCTGTAAGCATTTAGTACTTCTGTTTTTGCAAAGGTCTGTAATGAACACAGCATTACAGCCATGAACCTCCCTTGAACCCTGCTAATGAACCTCCCTAGTCTAGTGTTATGCCAAGTCCATTAGGACAGACAATTTAATTCTTTTTAAGCTGCACCCAAGTATGTGTGAAATTATAATAATACTAGTGACAGTGTAACACAGGTAATTATAGAATTACTCCTGGGTTTAAATGACAGCATAACATAAAATTTCTGAGCTATGGTTTTTGCAGGGCCTTAACAGAAATCTGTTTCAACCTCCCAGATGAATGCCCTATCCCAGAAGCTAGAGGGCCTTCTCATTTGCTTTATTTCCCTTCCATGAATCTTGCTGCACTGTGTCCCAGCATCAATAAGACTGTAAAAAGGAGAATTTCTGCACAGACCAGAAGGCAGTTTAATGGCAATCATTGCACCCTGCTGAAACATAAAGAGATATAGGTTTGTACTCCCACAGACTGAGGAGGGAACAGAACTCTCTGATTAGCTTATTAGAGAAGACAGGAGTTCCTCAGATTTGTTTTCAGCCAAAAATCATTTGGTAGGCAGAAAATATTCAAGAAGCACACTGAGAATTTATCTAATGCCAACATATGTACAGTCTGGCAATTGCAAATGACAAATGTTCCCATCAGTAAAAAAAACAACAGTTATTCCATGCCCCAGAACAGATTGCCTGGTATTGCTTGACACTATGAATAGTCATTCTGCTCATCTATTAGAGATAGTTACAGTGACTGGAGAAAATTATCTTTTCTGTCTGTTCCTGCATTCCTTTCATTATTCCTAAATTTCTATCACATAGAAAATAACATACGATGTGGATTACTGACCATATTAAGGAGCAAACAAGAATAACAGAATATTGTTACTTCTATTATTTGGAATTAAAATCTTGTTTGGCTGAGCTGAAGTTAACACCAAAATGGTTTTTAGTCAATAGGTAATAGCACAGTTCTTAGTAGCTGACAGAAATATACAGTCTACATTTTCCAGATGCTGTAAACTACCTTTTAAAAATATGCTAAAAATGCAGAGTATCTTGCTTGATTCAAACTAAACGTCGTCCATTTATTCCATGCACATGCTACAGACTGAGAAGTGTTAACACCCATCTGTGATCTGTCTTCTAGGTGCAGTAAGACTGCTCATTAACCTGAGTTTGGGAGTTCCTTGCTGTGAATGCCTTCCCCTGCATTCCCAGCTCTGATAAATGAGCAGGTTATTTGTTGATCTGCTGTACTGCTTGGCAGGGGAGAGCCTGTTCCCTTTTTCCACAAAAGCATGCCACGTAGAGTGTGCTCACTCAAACTCTACACACAGCAAGAGTTTGTCCATAAAACTTTATCACTATGAAAACAAATCCAGTTCCTGTATTTTTCTTTTTAATTTTTTCTGTACATTAAATCAGACTTTCTGGGCTAGATGGCCTGGCTGATGAGGGAAAATTAAGGAACCTTATCACATTGGACTCCAAGATTACTGAATGTTTACTATCTGTTAAAGCAACAGAAATAAACACATGAGGACGAGGTTAAAATCCTGTCTCAATATCAGCTCCAGATACCTAGTGTTGTTCTTAAGCTCTTGAAATGTCAAATAGAAATTACCCATGAGACTACTAGCATATAAAAAAAAAACCCCAAGCAGTATTTCTAGCTGACATGCTTTAGGCAGCCTACATCTTGTAACAAAACCCTTAATTTATGAACAGGCAGCTCCTCAATAAATATGACACTATTATTTTTATGATAAAAATATATAAAGATACTTATTTTAAATTCAATCAGATGTTGGTAGTGAAATAGGCTTCCCACTCCTGTGTATCTTTTTAGCATAAGTAGATATCAAAGTACACAATTTATACTTATATTCTGAAGTATTTTCTTATCGTTTATTGGCATTCTAGCCTCAGCATCTTGTATTTGTGGTGGTTTATAATTTTGGCTTGATATTGATTGGGTTTTTTTCTGTATGGTTGGAAGATTTTTCATTACTTTTTAAAGTTACCTGTCTCATTCACTACAGTATTCTAAAGATGTTTGGTAAACATTTCAAAAACAGAAATTTCTAAGATTTAAACAGAGGAAAAAGTTTATTAAGTAAGGTCATTCTCTTACCAACACCTTTGGCAAATTTGGATCCTTTGTTTCTTATATTTGCCACTTCCTCCTTTATGATCACCATTGTCTCATCTTTGCTATAACCTTAGTTCTCCTTTTACAGCAGTGGGAAATCACACTGGATTATGCTCACTCTGAGAAGGTATTGGATTTGGGAGAGAAAATTGTGTGCAGCTGGATTTTGTCTTGGTGAGTCCCTCCTCTGGTGCACTCCAACCATGTGACCTATCCTACTGTGTCTTCATGATGCCAATGAGGTGACAGCTCTGTAACTACTCTAAGACTTTTAACTTCTGCTTGTTCCCCTCGCTGCATTCAGTGTCCATGCCTTCCAGAGCAGCACCCAGGAATGCTGATTCCTCAGAATAGGCAAGACAGCTACTATGCTACAACTGCTCTGCAGGCACTTTCTTCTTCACGTGTCCAAGCTCGAGGTTCCACAGCAGCTCTGCTTTGTTGATTGTTCAATTTCCACCACTTGGGGTTTTGGCTTGCCAACCCTCTCCCTGACTTACTTAGTTGATTTCTGAGGAATAAATCTCTCTCCATTGTTTCTAGTTTAAATTTCATTCAGTCAGCTGGATCCTGTCTCTTACAAGTAGCTCTGGACCCTCAAAGAGGGTCCCATGGTCATACACACTGAAGCCCTGCTCCCAACACCAGCTGTACAACTAGTTGTTAACCTGAGGGATCTGAGTCATCCTCAGACCCTTCCCCTCAGTGACAGAACCAAGGAGAACACCACCTCCATCCCCAAAGACTTCATCACTGCCCCATTGCCCTCCAGCCATGCCTGAGACTTCTCAGGTTGCCCTTGCTCTGGCAGTATTTTTGGCTGGGGTCTCAGAGAATTGCCATTTGATCCCTTCCTCATCCTTTCAGATTCTTCACAGCTCGTGGACCTCCTCCCACAGCTCTTCCACCTGGAGGCACAGCTCCTCAATGATATCACAGCTCTGGGCAGGCCAGAAGACTAAGTGCCCCAGGCCCAGGCACTCCAGGCTGCCTCAGACTTGAGAAGCTGCATCCTCCTTTGGAAGTTCTGTCTGGGTCCAAAAGTCCAATAGCAAAGAGACAGTTACTCCAAAACTCGAATTTGGATGTAAACCGGGCCTTGAGTCATTGCTCTTAAGTTTTCTTTTAAAAATGCCAGATAAAGAAACACAAGGATATTAAGAAGGCATTTGGTAAAATCATCATTAAAGATCACACTAAATATCAAAAATCTTACAAAAAGAGAAGGAAAATAGAGCCTTTCACTGAAATTGTGTATTTGCTTTTCTTAAAAATAATTACAGCAAAAGGAAAAAAAAAGTTCCTGTCCCTCACAGCTCTTTGTTTCCTTTTCCACATGATTAACAATAGATAATTTTAAATTAATTGAGGCAAATTCAATTTTTTGGTGTTGAGATTTCTACAAGTAACTTACCTGCTCATGTATAAGCAGGCATTCAGAAAAATCCAAGCACCTATCACTAGGCACACCTGCTCCTGCCAACAGCATACACAAAACCTCTTGCTTACTACTTATCAGGACTGTACCAGTCATGTTTGTGCAGTTTTCACATCAACAAATATAAATATCTATATTAATAGATGTATTTTTACAAATAGATAAATGTTACTGTGTGTCACCTGTGTAAATCCAGGGAATGATTCCTATGAAGCAGCAGATTTTGCCTATGTATGTAAGGTCCAATTTTTTTCCTGTTACGTGTAAAGCCAAAAGGGAAAACCTGTGAACCTTTTTTCTAAACAATTAATTTGTGTGTGGATCAAAGAAGAATTTTTCGGCTTTCAAACTCAGAAATGCCCAAATCACTTTGCACAATTGCATATAAAATATGGGCAGTGCTGTTACTGTGCTGTCAAATCTGACAGCCATTCTGTACTCAGCAATATATCAAACACCATCCAAATGCAACCATACAAATGTCACCTCTTGTCAGTGGAACTTTATAAATGAAGCAATATTAATCAATTAAGGGACAGTAGAGTGCATGCAGAAGCAGCCAAGTCAACCTGAGGATTACAATAGGGAGTTCTGGGTGGGCAATCAAGTTTAAACTGCAGAACTGCCAAGGCACACGGATTCTCTGTATGATCAAGCGGATTTCCAGTCACACGCTGAGGGAAACCCAAAGACTTTTGCCCATGGACAGACAAGAGTAAATTTTGCTGTTGCACCATTCATCTATTATATGCTACTATACCATTTACCAAATCTTTTTACTTCTGCTTAAATAGATTTCTGTGATTAGATATGAGGGAGATCATCTACACATTTCCACTTTGAATTTCTGAAGGTAGCATTTTCATATGAAATATCATGACATGGAGTGATATCCCTCTCCCAGGCTGCTTGGGAAGGGAGAGTCCTGTCCAAGTCTCTCAAGCAGAAATGAAGACCCACACACACACAAGCTAAAGTGAATCTGAAGAGTCACTGATACCGTTTTAATTACCTATTTATCTAGTACCAAATAGACCAGTAGAGTAAAAATACATCTTGCCCACATTTTATGTACTTGCTATGCTTAATGCAAGGATTTTCTTTCTAAATATCTTGTTTGTCATATCAGACTTCCTATACCTGCAGTTTTAGGAGTTTCCTTTCACAGAGGGGAAGCAACTATACAATATTACATACTCCTCAGAGGGGATGCTCTTCAGAGGGGGCAGTGCACACCAAATCAGTTTCTTTCCACCCTTCATATACTGTACGGGTTTATAAGTTGTGTACTGCTCTAATGATGCCAACTTTTTGTTATAAACCAGCCTCAAAGAAACATGATAACCATTCGTAAATGTTGTTCAGAATGACTGTCATCCTCCTTACCTTCAAAGGGGCCAAAGCTCAACATGGCCAGCACTTCCTCAAAGTTTTTACCCCAGAGGAAGATGTAGGAATTACCTTCCAGCACCACAAAGTTGTTCTCAGGAGAAATGGCTGCAGTTCTGTGGTACCTACTCAGTCTGCACAAAGGCCCTCACAGCCAACACTGCAAAGCCAAATGGAGTAGGTGACAGAAACAGAGCACTCAGAGAAGATGGCTTCTTGATCAAGGTTTGTCTTTGACATGGATAAAGCAGCTAGTCACTCAGAGTGACAGCTTTTAAAGGTGAATAAAACAGCCATAAACCCATATCTAATTTTCTGTAGCACAGACTGGTACAAAGGATGTGTCAGTCTGTGCTGGTGAATGGTTGTTAAGGGTACCCTGAGAGACACAGGTCCTGCTATAAACCCTTGTCAGCCAAATGATCAGTAAAGGCAGATCCAGTTCCAGTGCTGTCTCTGTCTCTCACAGTATCCTCATCTTTAGATTGGCACAAATAATTTTTTTCCTGCCTGGCAGAACAGTGTTTACCACACTGTGTTTAGGAAGTATGAGGGATCAGTACCAGTGATAGTAGGTGTTAATAATGGAAGTGGGGAGCAGTAGAGATTGAACGATAGCTCCCTACCCTAAAGCAGAAGCCTTGCTCTGCAGCTCAGGGAAAGGCCGGGAAACCAGATCTTGCAAATTAGTGATTGCATTTTAGGCCTTGCAGGAAAAGCTCACCTTAAAACAGAAACAGCCTCTGCATCCCATGATTTCAGTCATGGAATCCAGCTAGGGTCTGTAGGAGACCTGTAGGTCAGAACCTTCTACAGAATGCTGTTTACCATTTCAGAGTGCCTTGAAAGATTCTCTGCCTTGGGCTAGAGACACCAATGTTTCTCCTCATCGCCTCCCAGTGATTCCAGTCCTTCTGCCTGGAGATTGCACAGCAGGCGGTAGCAGAGAGCATGGTCCAGAACTAAGGGAGGCCTTGGCACAGGAAAGCAATGAGGAGAGGAGACATCTGGGGGAGGATTGCTGGGATCTTGGCCAGAAGTCATGTCCTCAGACAGCAGGAAGGAAAGATCAGTAGAATACAAAGCAATTAGCTTTGGCTCTTTGAATAACTAATGGCTACTAAGAGTAATGATTCTATTTAAGGAACTGCTTTTGTTATACTTACTGGAGAATACCGAGATAATTGACAGGAGGCATGCAAACAATTCAGAGCAACTTCATATAATTCCTGACATTTTTTGAATTTTGGAGATGCTGGTATTTTAAGCAATACTTAATAAATCAAAATAGTCTGCTAAGCCACAGGAAGAGATTTTTAGGGGTTACGTTTCTTCAGTATCAAACTGACTTTTAGCAAGATTTCTTTGCAAGTAATTGTTTCAAACTATTTGGAACAATTGATAGACAAAGTGAGATCCTCATACTTCCTCTAAGGGAAGGTCACAGGGAACTAGAGGCTGGTCAGTCTCACCTCAATACCAGGGAAGGTGATGGAGCACCCAATCCTGGAACACATTTTAAGGGACATAAAGGACAAGGAAGTTCGTCAGGAGCAGCCAGCACTGATTTACCAGTGGGTAAATCTTGGGTAACAGATCCAACTCAAGTCTCTTTTGCCTGTGACAGCAACTGGTGAGTGATCTCTCACTGTCCTTATCTCAACCCATGAGCCTTTTGTTTTGTTTTCTCTACCATGTCCAGTTGAGGAGAGGAGTGATAGAGCACCTGACCTCCAGCCAAGGTCAACCCACCACAAGTTCTTATTTCAGATAGGCAACACTTCTCTCTGAAAACTCTCCAATAATTTCAGCATTTGCCACAAAGAAATACTGCCAAAAGATGTCATGCAACCATTTTCCCCACATATGCTTTGCTTCAGAGGATTCAATTTTGTCCTTCAAACAAAATCTATAGAAATATCCTTTAGATACTGTAGGTACAAGATGAGATAAACTTGGCTGTTAGACCAACAGTGCAAAAAAACCCCCATATGGAACTTGCAGAGATATCACAATCTGGTATCAACATCATCACTGAATGTAAATACTAAATAGTGACTCACTGACTGCTACCAATATGTAAACATACTGTATCTGTTGATTGCGTAGTTAAAGTCCTGGAAACTCAGTTAAGAGTAAACATTTTAAATTTTACTGGACTTCTTGATATAAAAATTATTCTGGAGATTATTGACCTACTCAGAAACCTGGTTTTCAGAGGTACCAAAGTCCCCGTTGACTCTCTTAGATTTAAAATAATAATTCTTATAGCTAGCAAAAATTAAAAATAAACAAACAAGTACTCTTCCCCCACAACAAAATAATAATAATTTTAAAGTTTTTTAAAAAAATCCCTTTATTTTATTTCCTGCTTATGGCCTAGAACTCATGAACTAATCCTCTTAGCATGTTAAATTGCATCAAAAAGATTGTGGTTTTGATACCTCAGTGGTAACTGGATTTTTATTTGAATAAACTACATCCAAAAAATCGAAGAACATGAAGACTAAAGTTTCGACAATCAAAACAGACCAAATCAATGCCAAAGCTGAGTTCAGTTTAATACACTGCATGTATATGAAAGACCTTTGTGTTTTATTGGTACTGAGACAGAAAACAGACCCAGGTCTGAAACAAACTCCATTAAGTCTACACAGGCCAGCATCACTGATAGACATCTATACTTTGATATTAAAAAATATTTTGGCATTGCCCAATAGGTGCCATTCCCACTTTGCTGCAGACACAACCAGAGCGTACCCAGTCCCACCACACATTCCTTGAACCACTTCCAGTAAGTGCCCCCTGAGAGTGAGGGTTCAGGGAGCTCTGACGGACTGCGCACAGGCATTGTGGATCACAGGAGATCACTGACTCCAAAAGAGGTGTCTGGGGGATACTCCAGCAGGCTGTGGCTGCAGGGGGGTTTCAGAGCACGGCTTTCTTGGCCTGCTGACAGCAGAGAGCCACGCTCACCTTCAGTAGTCAGCAACTTCCTCCAGTGACTGGAGAAGGAAATTCATGTTTAGGCAGCTATCTTCTGACAAAACATAAATTCTCCTGATGTACTAGAACAGGATTTTAGCACTAATATCCCAGCTCGTTCAGGCTCACTCTGGTATTTGCACAAGTGACAGGTCACAAAACATAGTACCTGACAAACCACATCAGCCCACCTCCGTACTCAATTTTTTCAAAGTACAAGAGACACAACACAGTCTGTCGATTTGCCTGCAATTTAACATTTATTTCATAAATGCTCAAAAAAGAGCAGCTGAGTAGCAGAGGAGAAAGCTGCCGCCTTCTCCCCTTCACCAGCTGCCTCTTGCATGAAGGCACTTCCCTGCAAGCAGCTGGGCATGCACATGGAAGGGAAGGGTTTGGAAGTAGATGGGAAGAAGGTTTTAGCTGTGCTCAATGGAAAGTGAGGGAGACGAATGAGGTTAGAGTCCTGAGAACTCACAGGGAGCTGTGCACAGGCCATGGAGGTTTGCTGAGGGGAAAATGTGCCCCAAGCTCAAAGGCTGTGCTGTGAGGATGTTGTGGGTTTGTGTTTACAGTCTTCTCCCATTTTTTCCCTGTTGTTTCTAAATGAAAACCGTTCTGAATCTTATCGTTTAAAATGGTAATTTTTCTAGTCTGCTTTTCAGGAAAACTCACCTTTATTGAGAAGGTCGCTTTAAGTCCTTCACAAAGTCTGGGTCCACTTTCCTCAGCGCAGTGTTGAAGGCTTAGGTACAGCTGATTTTGGTTAAATCCTGAGGCCAGGAGGTAAAAACACTCCAATTGCCAAATATACCCCTCTATTGAGGAGTACATTCAGTGCAGGTAGCTCGGTGAGCAGCTGCAGTGAGGGCTGAGCTCTGTGGCGAGAGCGCCGGGCAAGGGGCTGTGAAGTGCCGAGCCTTTGCACAACAAAGGGCCCGGGGACTTGCGGCCCAGGCGAGGACACTCGGAGACACAGCAGGAGCTGATGACTCTGCTGGAAGACCCCAGACTGTCTGGGTGCACGGACTGTGAGGGTAAAAGACCCGGAAACCTTTTATTGGGCACCAGCGGGCACCAGCTTGAGCTGGTAATTGTGTTGCTGTGGGACGATTAAGTCCTTCTAAGGATCCAGACATTCGGGACTCTGCTGTGGGAAGCCCAGGCCTGAGCCGGTAAGGAAACCCTGTCTGACTGTGTGAGTGTGGGGTGTGCAGGGAACCAAGAGAGGCACCCGTGGGGTCACTGGAGCTCCTGCCACTGTCCCAGCTCATGTGGTGAGAGTGTGATACTGCTGGAGCAGCTCCTGGATGGTTGGACAGGAAAGCTTCCTTAACAGTCCTGTGAGTCACAAGCAATTGCTGTAGGATGGGAAATGTTACAGCTGATGTTTGCAATGACACTAAATTCGTAAGTTCTTTCAAGTAAGACTACACTATCAGGAAGCTAGGACTTTTTTCTTCTCAAAAGAGCCTATGAATTGTCTAGAATAGCTAGAGTGTTTGCATAATTTTTCAGAGAAATGCTGAAAAATTACGTGAGTCACTGCACCTTGGGATCCAATTCTATGGTTTATCCTTTTCTGTGTGTTTGCAGTAGTTCTGAGTTGCTGGATGCAGCTTCTGGCTAACAGTTCTGCTTTGTGTGGTAGCTGGGTCTGCTGCATTCTGCACAGCTGAAGTGATCAGCTATTCTCTTTCAGGAGAGCCTGCCCTGAAGGCATTTCGTTTTCAATTAATGCGTTAAAATAGTTTGAGCTCACCAGCTGGTTTCTTAATCAGGCATCCCCTTAATGCCTACATAAACCTGTATTGCTGTTGGGACTTTGAGAGTCATCTTCAAGACTTGAGTTTGTCTGAATATGCCAGAAGAGCATAGTCATTATAGATTTTCATGGTTAATGAATGATCAGTGTTTAGTATAATGTTCAATAGCATGGGGTTGGGGGTTCCAAAAGGAAGAGTTAACTAGTCATTGGTGAGAGAGAGAGAGAGATGTTCTTTAGCACGGTATTGCACTTCATACCAACCACAAACAAGCTACTACAGCTGTAATTACAGGGCTGGGTTTGGTTTGGGGGGTTGAGGTGGGGTTGTGTTTTGGTTTGGTTTTTTTCATTCCACTGAGGAATTGTTCTGTGTCTGCATATGCATATTTTTTTGAGTTAGAGATAATGCTACTGAGTATCAGGCTTTAATGCTTCAGGCCCATCTAGCTAGGGTAATGTCACACGTGAAAATATCGCAGATATGACCAACCAAAAGTCCTGGTTTGTCACATTAGAAAGGATAGAATCACATCTCAGTAGCTTACTAATTTTGTATGCTTCTTCCTAATTATGGATGGGTATTCACAGAACTTCAGTGTCAGAGAGGTAGGGAAGAATTTCAGCGTTTTTTGAAAAATGAAAGTAGAAGCCTGTTAATAATTGAGGAATCAAAAATGTGTACAAGCCTAATGCTTGGATTTTGACTCTAGGGCACTGGGAGTTGAGTTTACCTGATCTGCTCTCAGGTGAATGACATATAGCTCAAAACTTCTTAAAGTTGATCAGAAGTTTTTTTCTTAGATGATCCTAAAGTAAGGTTATCAACAAAGTATGGTGCCATATGTAAGATCACAAGTCACAGATGCTTCATAACTGCCTTTTAATTTCCACTAATTCTTATGCTGTTACTCTGTTTTTGTGTTGCTACACTAGATACAGTGAGAACAGTAGCATTTGTGTGGGGGAATCAGACAAAAGTTCCCTGGTTCAGTGAGATCTTCCACTCACTAGCAATCTTCAGCTGCGAGTCTCATGGTATATTACTGGTCTTTTTGTGGATCATCACTGCTGTCAGATCCAGAACAAGTTACCCTGATGATCTTCTATGTCTCCCAAGTCTGCAGAAGACAGCTGGGGAAACCATTGTGTTTCTTTTTTTAGTCTATTTTCTTTAATAATATGGACATTTTAGATGCTGGTACTTAGCAGTACATACTTAAGTAATGATGAGAGTACTTAACAGGACATGCTTTAGTAATGATGAGAGTTTCTTATCCTTCCCGCCTCGCCAGTAGCCATGAATGAGCATTTCCTTTGGCAGAACCAATAGCCTGACTTCTCTAAATCCAGATGACTCAAAATGGGCCAGATACTTGAAAAGGCAGCATGAAAAGAACAGATGTTGCATCTTCACTAAAAATAAGCAATCCAAAAGCCAGAGTCAATTTCCACTTGTGTATTCTTATATTTGAATCCACTAAAGAACATAGTTGTAAATATTTCAAAACCTCAAATGCTCAAGAATATTCTGATGTGGTGAATCATGCTTATGTCATTGTTGAGATATCTGTTGAGTTTGGTGCTTGCTGATGAGAATTTTAAGCATGTTCATTTAACTACCTTCTGCTGATCCTTTAGGATTTAATTTAGCAAGTAGACACTATTAAAGCGCTAAATCTTGAACAACACACGCAATATTATGTTCACATCTAGTTAAAAAAAATGTTGAGAATTATAGCCTTAGTGATGCAACTCAATGTTGCAGTAGAGACAGCGGTGTCTGAAGCGTTTTGCTGCTTTTGTCTGTAAAACTGGAAAAAACTTTCATGCAGGGATAGGTTTATAACAATAAGTGTGCCTTCAGCAGTCCAGTAGATCCCCTATAGGACTTACTGTTAGGAAACAAACTGTGGAAGAATGATCATATAAATTATTAGTGTCCTCAACCCAGATTGTCAAGAGAAATGGAGATTGTTATCTTGTATGCTCCAAGACAAAGTTCCTTGCAAGTAAGAATCCATTGTCAGGGTTTATCCCCAGCTTCTAACCAAGTACCACAAAGCTGCTCACCCACTTCCCCCTGCATCTTCTGTGCCATGGGATGGGTAGGAGAGTCAGGGAGGGAAAAAAAAGACCCACAAACACATGGGTTGAGATAACAATAATAAATGAAAAAAATATATATAATAGTACTAATTATAAAAAGTGAATACTGATGTTACATTACATTAATGATTAATAATAAAACTCTGGGGAAAAACCCAACCAAATAAGTGATGCACAATACAATTGCTCACTATCCAATGCCCACCCTATCCTCAAACAACAGTTGTACTCTTCCATATAACTCACTTCAGTTTATATTCTGAGTATGATGTTCTGTGGTGTGGAACATCCCTTTGGCCAGTTCAGGTCAGCTGTCCTCCAGCTTCTTGTGCACCTCCTCACTGGCACAGTGTGAGAAATTGAAAAGTCCTTGACTGAGGGTAAGCACTACTTAGCAACATCCAAAACATCGGTCTGTAATCAACATTGTTCTCATACTAACTCCAAAACACAGCACTGTACCAGCTACTAAGGAGAAAACTAGCTGTATCCCAGCCAAACCCATGATGCAGGTTGCCTTAGCTGAGTTTCTTGGTGTATCGTGGAATTGCCACATGCAGTTGTAGAAAACAGTAGAAAGCCTCCATCTCCTAACAGCAGCTGCTCCACTGCTCTTAGATGTGAGGAGAAAGGTCTTTCAGGTTTAGCCATTATAAAAACTGCTGGAAAACACCATTTTCTCTCTTACCTGCATTGATCATCATTGCAAACAGAACAAAATAGAATAAGATACAATTAGCTCTGACAAAATCAGCAGAAGTGTTTTCACAGTTATTAATGTACTTTAGCTGAGTATAACACTTTGTAGCTTGCAACCCTCTGCAGGAAACCTGCCTCTGTTTGTCAGTATAGGCTGTAATAAATGGGTATTCTCAGATAGCAAGAAGTGGCTACAAACAATTCTTTCTATTGTCTCCCATTGGATATAAGGCTAATAAATACCCTTCCAAAAAAAATGACATGGTTTTTTCATTGCTTGAGTGAAATAGAGGGTAATAAACTGGACATGAAGTTTTCATTTTATGGAAAATGATAGCCAATGAAAAATGCTGCAGAGCACTTTCTCTGCAGTCCAGCGTGAGTATATCATATACCCCTTGTTACCTGTGCTGCCTTCCCATACAGTTTCAAATCCAGAACCAGCCTTTCAGCAGATTCTCTTGTCTGAATTCACTATTCTTAAAAGTCTGTTGAAAGCTCTGGTAAAAGGCTGTAGTCCTCAGCAATGCTCTTCTGCCAAACTGGCAGTCTTTTCGATAAGCTGACTTTACACCTCAATGAGCTTACCTGAGAGCAAGAGAGGACTGCCATAATGCTCACTGCTTGTCACACACTGTGTACCAGCATTGACCTCGGCTTTCCTAGTACATTTAGTGGTGTTCATTAAACACCAGCTGTTTGAGCAAAAGCCCCACTGCTACATCTTTCTCACCTTGGTGAAGAATAAGAGATTGAACCAATCTGGCAGGTGTGTAGTCTTGTTTTGCAGTGTATTACTGAAGAAAGTAAGGTCATAAGTGTGATACAGCAGGAAATGCTGTAGCAGTAGCAATCAGTAGGAATTCAATATGCTGTTTGAAACCCAGTTCTCAAAATAAAGGTGTGTGGGAAGCCCACTTTTTTATTTGAAGCTTACCAGAAGTCAATAAGGATGCTCTAGGAATTAAACTAAAAAATACAACACCTGTATTTGCAGTTCTTGCAGGAGAAGAAGGGATAACACAGAGAGGGTTCTCCCATTCTTTTCTTACTCTGGATGAAACATCTCACATTGTGATGTCTGTTTCTTATTGAAAAATCCAGAGGCTGCCAAACCCCAGAGTAACCAGAGACACATGCTTATCAGTGAGGTCAAGGAATACGTGACATTTCCAGGACATTTATATAGGCAGCACTCCACCACATCATGAGGGGTTATAGCAATTGGTGAGAGCATATGTAAGCTCTAACTTTTCAGGCAAGATCAATGAAACACAAGTAAATTAAATTCTATCTGGAAATGTGTGGAAGATAGATAAATATGATAAAAGAATAGCTAAAGTTCCACTTTATTTATTTATTTATTTTCTTTCTTGTCTTTACATTCTGGTACTTCTCAGATACGAATATTCCACTGCTTTTGAGGCTTGGAAAATACTACCTTAAAAGTACATGAGAGTTTTATCATAGACTTCAGCAACAGCCAGCATTCATGGGTGTATTAGTTTTTTATTGAATTGAAAACATGTAAGTAGTTCAACTTGCCAGATTCCCCACAGGAAATTTCAAGTTCTTGTATTCTCAACAAGCAACCAAGTACTCTGCTGATACTTGGTTAAGAAATTAAGGTAAGTACACAATATACAGCTCAGCAGCCTCAGGCCTTGGAACTACTGTAATGTTAACTCAAATGAAATTACTGACATCATACCAGAATTACGTCAGTGAAACAAAACCAGCCCCTGCCATTTTTTTCCCATGCTTTGGGCCGCATTAGGCATTTTGATTGGTCAAAGTTTTCAGTTCTGTTTAGAGTTGTCAGCCTGACAGCAGCACAGTTATCTGGACCCACTAAAGAACAAGTAAAAAGAACAATATGTATAGGTATATAAATACATATGTATATATATGCATACCATACATATGTACATTTATACACATAGTAAATATTAGCAGGTGGAAACACCGGAATTCTTATAGCATTTAAGTCATCCAACTTATTTGGATAAGATCTTAGATGCATCTAGCAATGTATAGTCTGATTTCTTAGAAAGTCTCAGCACATTGCACCTTAGAAAACATATTTTGGCAAATATCTTGCTTATATTGGATTGTAGATCGGTAACATATGTGCATGTTTTGTGATTAGTCCCTCTGCTTGTTCTTAAACTGAACAATGAGAAAGTAGAGATTTCAAGTCAGTTATTAATGTAGTGGAACATTTACCTGAAAGGAAAGAGAGTCTAAAATCAAAAAAAGGTGGAGAACAACTCATAGAGACTATCTACTACTAATTCAGGTATTACTTTGAAGAAGGGCACAAGAGAGTAGGCCTACTCACAAGTGTAAGGACTAAAGTTAAGTCTGGATCCTACCTAAGCTCTGTGAAATAGTCCTTTGTATTTGTCCTGTACCTTTGCATATGAGACACCTACCACCTGACCCAAGGGAAGAAAATCCAAGCTTGAGATAATAAATATATAACTTACATGGCACAGTGCGGCAATTCATTGCTATATTGTGCTCAGTTTAAAAACCAAGAAGTGCAATTGCCCAACTGAAACTGCCAAATAAAGGTAATTTAATATTTAGTTCTCATTTTCCAACTGATTCTTCATGCTTTATTCTCATGTTTAATCTTCCTTAGGAACATCACAGTATTAAAAGTGCATGTTAATTATAGACATCTTTCAAATAGTGGGGTATTCTCTCATGAGGAAAAACTGTTCTTACTGTACCAGTGTGACTGTTAAGAACAAGTAGATTTGATTACATTTAGTCATGCACAGAAGCAAAGAGCTTTCAGAACAGAATGTGTAGCATTTATTTAGGTGAGAGCCAAAAATACAAAATCTTTGTGAGAAGGTATAAGTGCTGACATCTTTATTCTGCATGAAGATAAACATAAACTGGCTGCCAGTCTCACCATGCAGTGAGGTTGTAATATATTAAACAGTCAGCTGACAGAGAGAGACATGACAAAAACACAGCTGTCTGCCCTCAGAGACCGAGAAGCTGCAAAGAAGAGTTGCAAGTTGCAGCTCAATTCTGTCATGTTTCGATAATCAAAAGGGATTACACGCAAAGGGGATGCAAGTTGTTCATTCTTGCTCTTGTATGATTTCTCTCAAAGCATTCTTGTTATGATTCTCCCTGCAGAGTGCTCTCTGCCCATGGGGAAAATAGCTATACTGTCTTTTGGTTTTGAAACTGTGTGCATGGAAACTGCCTCCCTCAATCCCTCCACACTTTTTACACCCTTAACTTTGGTTCATTGTTCCAATAACTTAATTTCTTTAGAAATGGAAAGAGGTTTCCAAATTTCAGAATAAGATATAAGTCACGATTTTCAAATCTGTTCTATCACAATTCAGACATCTGTGAGCTTCAGAACTCCGGCAAAGTGACTACAGTGACTGTTTATGTTTGTTTGGGTTTTCTTTTAAAATCAAAGTCAACCAAAATGCATTAAAAAAAAGAAAAAGGATCAGAATGTATCAAGTAAAAGGTAAACAAAAGTTCATGCTTAACTTTATTATCTTAGCAGATATTTTATATTAGCATCAGTTGGAGACTATCTGTTCTAAAATGCACACCCATTAAAGAACAAGTTAAACATGGATTGCCCCTGACTTCCCGTTCCCAGCTCTTAATATTTGTGTAAATACAGGTTCTATTTTATTTCCTTACCAGTAGAGGTCAAAGCTTGTATTAATGAATTCCTGGTTCACACAATGTATTTGCTTTTCATTCTGTATCTGGTAACAAAATCTATCTGATTATTAAATTAACAGAGCTGTGATGTAACAAGAAGCAAATAATTTTATTTTTTGCAGGTCCGGTTTGAACATTAATTACAAACTACAGATTTAGCTCAGTTGTGTAGCAATTGTGAGTACAGCAGTTAGGAGAACTTGGGATGTTTCAAATGACTTACTGAGCTGAGTTCTAACTAAGCTAGAAACATTTGAGCCACAGCTGCTTTCATGTGTAACACTTTCCATTCCTTTTCTGTACTGTATGGAGTGAAAGGGCATGCTGCCCAGGAGACCTGCTGATGTATAATTCAGGATATTCCCTGGATTTCCCTTAGAACAGGAATACTGATTAGCTGTTAAAGCCTAAAGGGTGAAAAAAACCCCTGACCTGCGCTTTCACAAATTTTTACCCATCAGATAGATGTCATCCATGTTAATGTAACTCAGAAGAAAAATATCCGTTAGGAATTTAAAAAGTAAAATCAAATTGGTTTCAACATTATTTTTGGGGGGGGAAAAAAGGAGCACTCCAAGTTTGGATTTAGTTCAGCATAAAGTCTAATTTGTCTCTAGACTTTATATGAGGTCATCATGAATACTTTTTCTCTCTCTACTAGACACAAATGAAAATGAGAGAATCAGTCTTCCTCTGCAGATTCTTAATCTTTAGAAGGTAAGTTTGGCCTTAAGAGAATCTGCACAGAATTTTGTTCATGATCATAGTGTTTGAGAGAAATTTTAGTTAAAAAGTCAAAGGGAGACAGATACAAATAGAGGTGGCAGTCCCCCTATGGTTTCTCTTTCCACAATCCTGTTACTCCATTCTTTCCTGTCAGCACTGTAGCTAAAATGACCAGAACTCAGGATTCTTATAGAACAAACTGTGCAGCCCAGACCACTCCAGAGACCAGAATGCAAACCAGTTTGAGTCCAGCATCAACAACACAGCATTCAGAAGCAGAAGAGTGTGGGAGCTGAGAGCAAGCAGAGTTTGCCTTCTCAGGGTTCCTGTGCAGGAAGGGTAACACGGTATCATAGTAGCAGGCCTTGCTTTGTTTTGTGTGGTTATTTTTTTCTCCAGAAAGGTTTTACTCCAGAAACACTGCAAATATTTTGTCCCAGTTTGTTCTCAGGGCAGTGGATACGCTTCAGGGAACTATGGGAGTGGTGGCTTTGTCAGCCTCTCGTGCTGGCAGGACTTAAAGAGTGAACTACACCATCCCAGGTCCCACAGCTACAGTACCTGAGATATTCACCACAGTGAGTGCCAGAGGCATGAAGCCAACGCGAGGAGGTCTCAGGCCATTGTCCCCAACAAATTATAATTAAAAGTTAAGTACCAATCAATGAAGTCTTTACCACTTTTAGAGGCATGAGTTTTAAATTATTTTCTACATTTTTTTCTAACAGGTATATGGGAAAGGCTTGACTCTACAGTCATTTAAATACAAAAGTACTTTTGGAACAGTGTAGGAGTGCTACTTTTGGAGAAGTGAAAGAGTGCTGTTAGGTGTTTCTTAGTTTGTGTTCACTTTCATCTATACACACTGTTAAAACAAGAAATTAAATACTACCTGACACCCATGGTCATTGTGTCTCTGCATATTGCAACCAAGCATAATTTACAGTATTAAATGAAATTTTACATTTAAATATCTCTGGGCAGCTACCCAAGGACAGCAGAGATGGCTCCAACTGAATGGCAGCCCTAACAGTACCCAATAGCAATTTTTTTCTGGTTCTGTGTGAGGTATCTCATCTACTTCAAAGGTATGAAGAAAAGAAGTTTTTTTTTATTCTGGTGACCAAAAGGAAAGCAGAAAGTGTGGATTTCTACTAAAACCATAAGGTGGATTATTTAGTGTCTGGTAGCAAAATCACCCTGGGCTTCTTTTAGGTACTGTTTGGGGAAGGAGTTTAAGTGTACAAAAAGCATGATGAAAGGCAGCTGGAAAGGCACACAGAATTAAATACCAGGAAATTCTAAAGGTGGGACATACGATGAGGGATAAGCTGGTCGTGATTTCTTTGTGAATACTTCTCAGCCAAAAATTTCTTATTTACCACAATTGGAACATTCTCAGAATATGTATCTGTTTTCCTGCCAGTTTCTTTGGAAAGCATCTTGGCAGCAGGGACAACCAGCTGGCCGTGTGGTGCCTGCCAGCAACTCACACAACTAGACAGGAGGCCCTGGTGTGTGCCATAAGCTTAGCCCAGGGAATCTGCTCTGTATGTGATCCTCTTCTCCCTGGCTACATTACCTAAAAGACAAGGATGAGAAACAGGAAGGAAAAATGGGAGCTTGTTTTCTTCTGTTTAGCACGTTAATGCCAGTTACGTTGTGCTTTTGGTTTATTTTTAAATAGTGGAATGGTAATGGAATTACCTTGTGTAAGGTGAAGCACCACTAATAGAAAATAAATAGTGTTACCTTGAGACAATCTATACCAAAAAAACCTGGACTGTCAAACTTTCCTACTGAAATTTTACAGCTGATTGGATTGTAGAAACTGAGGTTGCCCTGCCAGTCATAGTGAATGTCTCAGTCATAAAGAATAGAAGATAACCCACTTGTTTTCAAGAGCCTTATTTTATGTCACTCTGATACAACATTTATAAGATAATAATTATTATTTTCATTATACATAAATGATTCAATAATGAATATTCTAAAACAATTACTTGAGGGCAGGCATCTAAAATAATTTTTAAGTTAAAGTATGGATTATTTCAATAGTGTCATATTGAAACAATTTATCTTACAATTATTCAAAATTCGAATGAGACAGAAAATCAAATTTCAGATCTCAAAGACAAAACCCACCAAATCAGCTGTTGTGTCAGATTGCTAGCAAGCTGTAGCCTGGATCTTTGCATTCCACTAACAGCAATGGAAACTTACAGGCACAAGCTTCCAAAGCTGGAAATTACTTCTACACCCACAGGAACTAGGGCTAATCAAATGCAGTATTTTGGTCTGACTCTTTATAAAGATACTTAGCTATTTATCCAAAAAATATGAAAAATAACATACAATGAGTATATTACTGGAAGTGGAATGTTTTCTTAGCAACCTGCATAAAAGCACCAAGATATTCTGTAACTGATATACCTAAAAATTCCTAGAGTAATTAAACTGTAGACAAGATAGTCTATTACTTAGTTAAAGTGTTATAACATTCTCAATTTGCATAATATCTGGCTTACATAAATTCCTTTGACATTTCAAAAATCTTCCAGAAGTGTACATGGTGCTGGAAACTAAACTGTCCTTCAATACTGAGAAACTGTTACTGGTACTATATATGGCCACAACAATCTCTGCTCTCCTATAGAACAGCAGCTTCTGACTACTGATGTTGGTACTAAACCAATTATAATTATTAAATGGGGAAAAACCCCACTTTAATCAGAGGCATCGTTCTCTCACTACAGCTGGGCACACAGTTTTTCACAAATCTCTTCCACATAAAATAATTATCTGTGTACTGCAAACTCAAGACACTTCTCATAGTCCTCAAGCAAATGTTTTTTTCTTGATCTGGAGTCCTGACTTAAATGCAGTCGTAGATGGATGCTTTTGATTAACTGTGTTCACATCATCATTGGACGTCTCCATAAAATAATAACTTGCTGAACCATAAGTTTTTAGACTGATTGAAATTCCTTCCAGGAGAGCTGAAGGTAACATCTTTATCCTGACTTCTCAGATAGAATGAGTTCAGCTAAGAATGTTGCTACAAATACGGGGAACTGAAAACAGCAGTATTTTGGATAGATACTTTTAATAACTTTTGTCAGTATTTGCATTTCTTGAGAATTTTGTAAGCTTCATATAATAAAGACAGAAGATTTCAGTAAACATAAAGGCTACAGAGAAAAGCTTGAAGGCACAGTAATGGAAAATTAACTGTTACCAGTGATCTTAATTTCATGATGTCTCAGTCTGGTACCTTTGATAGTAAAAGTGATGCTCTCAAGTGCCCAGCTCTTCAAATGAGCAAGTCATGAAATGCTCATTAACGTCAGCTACTTTATTACTGCTTGACAGAAATATTATGAAAATATATTATAAAAAAAATCCTATTTGACAAAAGTGATGGAATTCTTTTGTCTCCTGTCAGAGAAAGGCAAATTTCTGTCTGACACTATCAGTTATCAAGTTTGAGTTGCTAGGGAGCACTCTAGTCCCTTATCTTCATAAAGAAGATACTTCCTAGAAGTGGAAAAAATGAAATTCTGTTTTGGATTTAATTAATAAGAACTTAGAGCTGATTTGCCGGAAATAATGTGATATGTACAGTTGTGAAATCTTAATTATATATTTATTGTAGTATCAGTCTGGTTACAGGCTGTTTTGAGGACAATATTTTTTCACTTTGAGCATGATTTTCAGAAGTGGTAAGTGATTTTGTTCATTTACTTTGGGGTTTTTGTAAGGCAGATGCAGAAAATTTTCAACAGAAATTTTTTAATTTAGGGTCACAATTATATTATAAATGGCCATATACTTTATCCACCTTCTGTTCCTGGGAAGAGGAATGGAAAGTAGTAAAGGCAAAAAAAAAAATCCCAAAAAAGAAAAAGGCAGACCTCCATGTCAATTAAAATTTAATGTCTTCATTTTAATTACAACCTGGTTGAGCCAGGGCTGAGATTATGTTAAGTCACTGTCTCTCCTGTGCTTCTTCCCACCACTTAGAAGGGGTAGCTCTGAGAATTTCTCTTCCCCTTCACTCCCCTGGCCTGACCTGCCCTCACCTTGCCTTTTCTAACCCTTAATGCACTGCTCCTGGATGCCAGAAGCACAGGGAAGCACCACGGCACACCCAATGTTGGCAGCTACGGGCGTGGCTTGTGATCCCGTTGTTGTGATATAGGTGGGGATGACAGAGGAGGCACCTGTTGTGCAGGGAGATTGCCAAGGAAAAAGCCCCATCTATTCCCACTTCCTTCAGAAGCTCACTTAGGTATTGCATAGGTGAAACAGAAAAGGCTGAAGAGATTCATATGGAGACATAACCCACGGATTTTATATTTTATAGGGAAAGTTTCCATGTATCGAGACTATTTTTTCCATTAGTAATTATCGTGCTAATAAAAATGACAGGATCCAGCAAGTCCTCCTTTTATTGTCAAATCAGTGGTGGCAGTGACACTTTGAACATATCCAGTGCATTCAACATTTCACCTCTAATGTGGAGAGATCCAAGCGTAACAGAAGTGGAATTGATCTTCTGTGGTGTTGGTGGGAAGGTGGAGATTAACTTGTGAAAGTTGCCAAAGTACCACAGTGCAACAGTGTGCCCCATTTTGGAACAGAGTTTGCCCTCTGCCCTTGGCAGAGTGGTGGGCAAGGGTTTACTTAGCTCCCTTGCATAGTCAGGCAATCAGTTGTACCACAAACAGACCTCTTTACCAAGGCAAAGTTTATCAGTTTGCTTAAAAAGTCACACAAGGGAGAGATGAACACAATCACCCAGGAGAGTGAATAGACGTTAATGAAAGAAGAGTTAATAAAAAAATCTGGTATCTGTATCTCTGTTCACTCATGTCTTACCATCTTTTATCCACACAGTCTTTTCAGCAGTTCCAAAACTCCTGCACTTCATTCTTCCACTTTGTGTACTGGTCCAGTATTATTCCTTATCAGCTAGTGATCATAATTTGTGTACTATTTGTCTTTTTGCTTTTGGGTATGATACCAAATTTGTTCAGTAAATGCAGGTAAAAGCGTTTGAGGTGTTACAAATAGAAGCCATTATAAAAACCTTGTAAGAATGATAATGAACTGGAGGAGGTTTGCATTTTCTTTTTTCTTCTTTTTCTAAGTGGCTTTTAGGTGTGTTGAACTTGATAAAGAGGAGATCCTGTTTGGCGGGTACTCTGCTGTTGCAATTTCTGTGAGCTGTGGGAATGAGGGAGGGCATTGCAATTCTATATATAAAGCATCCAAGCTTGAAGAGGGCAGCCTAGAAAGTGGCAGCATTGGCACTGCCCGCTTGGAACGGGGGAGAGCACTGAGAACACTCCCCAGGCAGGGCATGCATCATGCTCCCAACACTGGTACTGCTCATCTTCTGCAGTTTCCTTCAATCTGCTGGTAAGTCCAAGGTGCCTGGGTTCCTCTTGGTACATAGCTTGAAGGAAACCACTGAAACAATATAGAAAAAAGGGGGTGACTCCATTGTAGCATTACATCACATGAGGTTGAGGTTTTGCTCTCCTTTCCCACAGCCTGCAGAATTCAGTTTACATGTTTTCTACATGTTATTAAATAAATACGTGGCTGAAATAAAACAATTTGCTCTTAAGTTCGTCAGAAAGTTGATTACTGATTTGTTGGGTCCTTCCCTAAAACTCATTCCCTAGATACAGGGAAAATTTTTAATGGACTTTGGTCGTGTTTCCAAGTTGCCACGTGCCTTCATCTTTCAGATGTTCAAGATACAGTGTCCTAGCAATGTCATTGTGGATATATATTGTATATCTTCTGTGTAGAGTGATAATCAAAATCGCTTTTCTTTGGTATGTGAACTGCAAAAAGCATTAATTATGAGCTATGTGATGGCATTTCTTTTTTGAAGAATGATGTGATCGAAAGAATCCTGTGCTGGAAAACAGGCTAATGGTTCTGATCCAAAAATTTCACATAACTCTTAACATATTCCTCCATATATTATTCGATTCTTCAGTCTTTTAAAGGACTCTTACTTTTTTGATTCAACCCACCTGAATACCTGATGAATGTGTAATTTCTAAAAAAGACTTGATAGGTAAGTTCATTGACTCTGTAGCTACTCTGCCTTCTTACCCATTACTCCTCCTGTGGTGTTTTCAGTAGATTTTTTGAGAATGAGCCTTTTTTTTGCCATGGTTTGACATCGCTTGAGATGGTTTCTTTTTTATCTCTTCTGTATATTCTCTTTTATTACCAATTATTACAGTTAGAATGTCAAGAACAGGTTTCAAGCTGCTAAAAAGCATAGTTCACTTGCTTTAGTTTAAACAAAGTTAAATTTGTTTCTTCTGTATTGTGTTTGCTACATTTAATGAACCATATAGTTCAAATTGCATGGGGACATTTATTACTCTTAAATCACTGACTTAAACTATAGCACAAAAATAATTAAAATATAAGCAACTCAACCCTTTAGTAGACTCTCAGAGCCAATTTCTAACCTCAGCTGTATGGTTATAAATCAGGTGTAACTCCATTCACTGTATTAGCACCATTGTAACCAGTATCAAGTCAAGTACCTGGACATGGGTCCTAACCCCAAGTTTTGCTGCCTGCAACATCTTAATTTACATGACTTCCTATTTTAGATAATAGATGTATTATTATAAATACTAACACTTGCAATCAAATAGAAAATTGTTGTAGACACTTACACAACCACAAGCTTTATATATAAACTTGGCAATCACAAATAGGACCTTTTTCTACAAAGGACCAAGTTGAATTTGAAGATAAAAACCCTGGAAGTGGGATGTAGAAAATCCTTACACAGCAGTTTTCTCCTTTGGGATGTGTCAACAATATCAGGGCCTTGGAATGTCACACAAGGTTGGAGATTGACAGAATGAAATCTGTTTGTTTTCACAAGGAAAGATTTGAAATCAGGCAATTTTTGGATGTTGATCTGTATGTTCTTAAATTGGATGACATGCAGGGTGCTCATTGTTTTGGACTCTAGATCAAAGTGTTGTCTCCTTAGAATGAGTCAGATAAAAGCCAGGACTTCAATTCTCTCCTTCATGGATCTGCATCCAAATTCTGTACCTTGAGTCCGTCTCTAGCTGGAAATGTAAATATTGATTGTAAGGACATATATTTGATTATTTGATGTGAAGTCTGATGGAAAGTGATAACTCAAGAAAATCAGTAAACATGCATTAGCTTGAGTAAAAAAAAAAATCTGCAAAAGCTTAAAACCTGATTAAAACTGTTAGTTCTAGCTTTTACTTAATAAGAGATGCTGATTCATTGATTAAACTGAGGCTTCAACCCTTTAGCTATTTCAGTAATCAAAACTGCATGGATCCTTTTGAGAGGTTTATGTACAGTCATACTTTTTCTTATGAAGTATGTAACTAGGAAGTCACCTTGATTTATGCTGTTCACATACCTGTGTTTGCAAGAAACAAAGGGAGTTAATAATTTCATACTGAAGAGAAATCATCATGAACATGTGCAACTGATAACTCATCTTACAGCTACAGCTCTACCAGTACCCTCAGTGTTAAATTTAATTTTAGGCTTCTGTCATTTATTTTAAAGTTCTTGTCCTTTCCAGAACATCTGACATTTCAACATTTCTGTTTGTCTCAAATTAGAAGAGAAAAACTGAACTCTTTACAAAACAGAGATCTTATTTCTGCAAGTTGGAAGTACAACAATTTCATTTCAATGTTTTGTTTTCATTTTTTTATCTGATGTGAAATACTTTGATTGAAGTCATTACAACATAAAATTGTATTTTCCCATAGTGATGTTTCATAGTATAGGAACAAAATTCATTCTTTCTTCATAATAAGTCACATTCCTTGACTGGGTTGTATTGCTGCCATGAGCTAGAAAGGCTGACCACACAGAAACTGCACTTCAACAGGTATAATTCTCAAGGAAGTTGGTCAGCTGGAGTAGAGTAGGAATTGAAAGTAAAACCTTCATTTATCCAAGAGAAGTGAAACTCTGGTTAAAGTTCTATTGAGATAATTCAAAATAAGTCTTTCATTACATTTCTCAAAGGAAAACAGAATACTTGCAGTAATAGTAAAATGTCAGTAAGGAAGATTTCAGTACTTTAGAAATCTCATTTAACACTAGGACAGCCTTTTAAATGAAAAATTCAGAAATGATTGCAAAATACAACTTCTGCATGGGGCCAGAGTGCTTGATGCATCTGTACAATCTGCCATTTTGTGTGCTTGTGAATGGTTGATAACATTGCCGGGAAGATTTAACTAATCTCTTCAGAGTTTAGTGTGAGAAAAAGAATGTAAATGCTGCGAATAATTACTGTACTGTAATAAGTATAATAGTTTGATCTAACAGGATACAGACTGATTGGTAGATAGTCAGCAAAATGGCTCTGTATTTGTTTTACTAGCTATTCCTTGGGCAAAAAGTTAAAGTGGATTTCATATCCTTAGTTATTTTCAATATAACTCTTGTATACCTCCATGTAATCCAGGATGATTATTATGTTCAGATTTAATCTAAATACCAAACCTGAAGTATGTGTTAAGTTTTGTTTGCCGTGCTTAGATGTTTGAGTTTGAAAAGCTGATAAACAAGCTTTGTAAACTGACCTGTCTGTTCTAATCTAAAATATTTGTCCAATAATTATTAGACATTTTGCTTTACATCAAGCTCTCTAGATAGATCTGACTTAAATAATGCTTTAGGCATATATTCAATTCCTGCAAATCAAATATCCTTGGAAGGCAGCTGTTACACACTCCTAAATCCCATTAATGTAGTGTTTGAAGTTTAGGATTAAACTGTAACAAACAGAAAACTGTAAAACCAACAATAATAGATTATTGAACAAATGGAGGTGTCAAAATGCAGGGGTTCAAAAAAGGCAGCAGGAACTCTTGGCATGAAGAATGTTAGCTTGAAAGCCACAAACTGACCGTTCCTTTTTGTGGTGTACTTACTGTGATGCATGGTTCACTAGGAACTTGGAAGGAGCATGCTGGATTTTGGAAATGCCTGTTGAGTTGCAGGCCAGCCATGGAGGTTTTCTAAAACACTGGCAAAATTTCAAACAATTATTGGCCAGTGCTGACCAATTCTAGACAACAAGGCAGCATGAGTAGGATCTACAGTGATTTTGTGATGAGTGTGTCAGACAGTTTGGGAGTGGCTGAGATAAATGCCATCTTAAGCTATTAGAACATTTAGGGTGGGAGGACCTCTGTCACTGAATTTATATCCTTGATTTATTTCCCTTATGCCTAAATATTTATTGTCTGCTATTCTACCAGTGTAGTGTTTTAGCTCTTAAAAATGTAGATTAGTTTATCCAGATAACATATTTTTTCAGTAAGTGTTGTTTCAGAGAAAAATTGAGGCATTGATAGGAATGTTGGAGATGTCTGGACCTGAGATCCAAAGCAAAAGCATGTGCTGAAACACTCAGTTCCAAAATTCCCTCTTGTGCTTTAACCTAGCCTTACATAAAAGGCGGAGCCTCACCTGAGGTACCACCTGGCAAATATTACCTTATCTTCAGCAGCTCAGCATGGAATTGGCTGAGAGTCTGCTACAGCTGGTGAGCTCCCTGGAGGCTTCCCCTCACTGCAGTATCCACGGAAGCAACAGCACCCTGCAGAGCTGTAGTGTATATATAGATATGTATGTAGATTGGGCCAGGTTTATCTGATGAAAGAAACCTTCTGCCACAACATTTTCTATGTTGCAAAAGATCCTAAACATGTAACAGAGAATTACATGGGTTCTACAAGATACTTGCTCCTGCTATCTAAGAAATACCAGGCATGAGAAAATTTCAAAATGAGCAGCACGTTTCTGAAGCACCCCAGGTCTTTATTCCTGCATCTTGCTTTGGTTGTCACCACCCAGCTATTGACTCTGAGAACTCACTCCAGCAGTGCTGGAGCGAACGGCTGGGTGAAAGAGCCTTTGGGTATGTGTGAGGACGTGGAGCAGTTGTGCTCATGCAGTAGGTCTGGGTTTGAGGTGGAAGGGGGACCACACTGCACTCAGCATTTGTTAAGCATTCCTTGGCTTCTCCTAACCAAACCAGGCTTTGTGAAGAGGTGTGCAGAAGAGAGCAGGTTACAGCTTTCATCATTCTGCCTTAGTGTGAGCAGCAAAAGCAACAACTACACCTGAGGATTTCAGGCTCTTCAGCTCCAGATCCCATGGTTCTTGTGAAGAACACACAGGACAATACTGTTCCCATATTTTCACACTTTTGGCTATTCCCTTCACTACTTCTACCCAGACAGGGAAACAAGAATTCAGAAACATGAGGAAAGATTTATCTCACTTTTTTTAAAGGAACATAGGTTTTTAGTATGAAGTACAGGAGTTTTCATATTGCATAGGATTTTTGGCAAATTTTGATAACATTTGACCAGTACAGAAGAATTTTCTCTACCTTAATTATGTAATATGAATTACATGATTTTCCATGATAATTTCCATTCAGATTTGTGTGGCAGGACACAACTCATACGTGCTGACCCTGCTTTGTGAAATGGTTAAAAATAAATAAATAAATATACAAATATCCGACTTCCTTTTGCTCAGAGGATAACTTCATTTTGTTTTCTTTTTCCTTTCACAGCTTTTGAAGGAAATTATTGGTCCCATGTTTTTCTCCAAAACCAGAAAGAATCTCTGCAAAGAAGTAAGTGTCTGACCTGGTATTTAATGTTTGCATTCAAGTGTGAGTGACAACTCTATTCAGCATCAAGTCCATATTGCAGAAGGCACTGTACAAAGCACATAATAAAAATAAATCTTTGCCTCAAGGAGCATATGTTTTGAAGCATTAATTTTAGAAATTCTGAATGAAGACTTCACATGTAAAAAGATTGTATAATGTGTTGTCTCACTGTGGTAAGTTTTAAACTAAATGGAAAGTGCTTTATTGTGCCATGCTGAGGTTTTTATGCCTAAGAATAGAAACTGTGAGCAGTTTAGTAGCCTTCCACATTTAGAAATATGCTACTGGGGTAATTTGTGTGGTATGTTTGATTTTCGTTCCTACATATTACTGCCTAATATTACCTAAAAATCTAGGATATGGATTCTTTTGATATTGCAAAATCCAGGAAAGTAAATAAAGCTCATTCTCTGTATAAATTAGGTCTGTGAAAATGATTTTAAAGATTTCAGGTTAAAACAAACATATATGCAAAGGAACAGAGTATGGAATACTTCTTCCTCACCTTTATAGCCAGCAGCCAGGGGGAGTCAGTGTGAGGACAGATCTGTGCGTCAACATTCAGCTGTGCCAGCTGCTGCCACACTTCGGTAGTTTACCAGCAGTTTTCCCTTAAATCCAAAGAATGGCTTGTGTGCATCCATCCAGATATGTATGCAAAATTAACTGCAGCCACCTATTTACTGTGAATTTGTGCTAGTCCTTCTGAGTCTGAGAAATACAAATAGTAAGGTACTACTGTCTTACTTGTGTAAAACAATGTGCAATGCCAAAGCAAAAAAAAAAAAAAAAAAAAGCATATTATAGCTTTAAAGTACTAAAAATATTAGCTATCAGAAGTACTGTTAGAAAGGCAGGTATCATTAAAATGTTAACTCATAATTAAAATTTAATGGCAAATTTTGACTGTAGTTACTGTGACATTTTCTGCTACAAAGAAATTTTGGTTCTGTTCAAAAGGATGGTGGACAAGGACTTGGAAGCCAGAGTACAAGGGAGGGGTAAGCAGAAAAATCCCAATAGCCTCACAAAATTCCCTGAACTGAAAATAGTTGGAGACTGAGAGAATATCTATGGAAGTATATATGCCTGACCTGATGGTGGTCTTCCCTTGGGCAGTCTGTTAATGGTCTCTGCTGGAAATAAAATACAGAGCTACATCAACCCTTGGGCAGAAACAACACAATTTTTCACATGTCCTTTTCTGAAGAAATGCGAGGCACTGACTTCTAAATTTGAAGTTCATTCAATAAACATTTTGTTTTTTGTGTCCATGGCAAGAATGCATAAATGTCATCGTGCTAACATGATACATTTTACGGGACATGATGTTCCTCTGCTACGGGATACAGAAGGTTGTAGGCCTTCTGAAAACACAAAATTTTCACAAGATCCTCTCTAGATAAGTATGGATATCAGTCCTAATATTCTGATTTTTTTTTCTATCCTCTATTCACAGACAATCTTCCTAGTAATTCACAATTTTAATGTTTTACACTAAAGTATCATGCTTTACTTCTGCATACTGTTAAAAACCAATTCTATGTACTCCAAAGCTTGTTGCATATCAGTGGTTGAATGAAATTCTTTATCCAGTTCGGGGAAGATGTGGAGGTGTAGAACAAAAAGAATTATATAAAATGCAAGTTTATTATAATAAAGAGTATTTCTTTAGGCAGAAGAAACTGAGAGTGGCTTGAATTAGGTGATTTCTCATTCAGTATAAGCATGGAAAAGCTATATGAAGTTCATCCTAAAAGTAAAAATAGCTGAAGACTTGTGATCAGACAAAAAATTCCCAAATATTTAGGAACTCATCTCTGTCTTCTGTCTATTCTTATACCAAGAGAAACAGTAGAGCATGGATAAGGACAAATTAAAAGAAAATCACTAGATATTATTTAATAAAAGCTGAATTGAAAAGACAAACACATAATCTAGATTTAAACTTCCTTGAGTTATTGACATTCCCATTTGTTATTTTTCTTTGATAAGATTTAAATAAATACAGTGACTATGCTCCTATATTTATTGAAAGGGGCACCTCTTGCACTCTGACCATTGTGCAGCCCCAGGTAATCTTTCCTTGGCACACTGAGGTTTGGTGGTCAGTATCACTCAAGCACAATGTATTAAACTAGTTGGACTTGGGCATGAAGGATCAATGATAACAATTAGCCAATTCCTGTTTTCCAGTCAGACCTTCAGGACAGAACAGAAGTGTGGAAGAGGAGTACTTTTTGCCAACAGGTAACAGTTCATTGGGAAACAGTATTTTCTACATGACCTGGATAAAACCAGTAGCATTCTGTAGTCATTTTATCACTCCTTCAGAGTTAAAAAAAAATGTTTTGGTTTTAAAACAATAAATATAAATTGCATGTAGACTTTGATAAACTTATCCGATACTTTGTGACTCTAAGGTATATTCTAAGATACCTGAGTTTCATATGACACCATAAGCAAAAATAATTAACAAATTAAAAGAAACAATCTACGTCTACAAATACAGAACTGAGGACATGATTTTTGTTACTTCAGGAAAATTATCTGCTTCAGAGAGCCTGTTCAAATGCTGTAAGTAGGTGCAGAACTATCTAACAGCAAGTGCTGGACTTGTATCTCTCTTTTTTTATGATTCATTTCCACATCTGAAAATCTGTCTCTTCAGATGAATATTTCAGATTACTTCTTAAAAATGAAAACTGATTAAAACATTCTGTATATTTATAAAACTGGTTGGAACTTTGTCACACAAACACAGAGCCAAAAGAGTGGGGAATTACATGTTGGGCTTTGAAGACTGTCTTTGGATATCTTGTGATTTGACTGTGCAGTTAATCATGATACAGTAATGCCATAGGGAGCTTGGTAAATGCTGTGCTTGAGATCTTAAAGCTCTGTCCAGAAGCAAGCTGTCACCCTTGCAAACAGATCTAGCAGATTGAAATAAGAAGGTAAATCTTTATGTTACCCATGAAGGAGTTGGAAGGGTTTTTCCCAAGCTAGGAATCTAGCGAATCCTTGTCTGCTTACAGTGAATGAGAATATTGCTCTCACTCCTAATATTGTTTCACTTCATGACTTGAGATAAAATTTTGAGATTACAAAGAAAAAAAATAGAGGGCTAGAATGTTGTTTACAGAATTAATCTGAGTAGAAACTTAATAGCTTGTCATAGTATTTTTATTTGAAATGCTAATCAGAATGAGCAAATATGTTTTTAAGAGACCTAAATCCATTTTTCTTTCTGTTTTATAGTTTTGAGCAAGGATTCCTGTTCTACATGGGGTGGAGGGCATTTTTCAACCTTTGATAAATACCAGTATGACTTCACTGGGACTTGCAACTACATCTTTGCAACTGTATGTGATGAGACCAGCCCAGACTTCAACATTCAGTTCCGTCGTGGGCTGGACAAAAAAATTGCAAGGATCATTATTGAGCTTGGACCTTCTGTTGTCATTGTTGAGAAAGGCAGCATTTCTGTCAGGAGTGTTGGGTAAGATTCTGCCATGAATGGGGAATGATGTGTTCAGAGAAGGCAGGGAGTTACATAGCAGGTGCACTAAAGACTGCTTTGTGTCAAAAATGAATTAACAAATTACTGCAGTTAACATGACGAACTGGACTCTACTCCCATTGCTTCCCATCACGCACTCACACTCTACAACATTCCCTTTATGGATTTCTCTAATCTTGTCAGTTTTCTGTCGTAACAATAATTCTTACATTAACAGGCCATAGAATCTCTTCAGCATAATCAACATTAGTTCTACCACAAAATCTTTATTGTTACAAGTTCTTGGAACATATAACTAAGCTCTAATAAAACCAAACCAAGTGAAGATGCCAAGTCCTGTGCAAACATTGTCAGTAGTAGAATCACTATGCACCCCATTTTCTGGTGATTCTTCTATGAAACTGCTGACATGGATTTTCAATCAATAGAAACTTTCATGTGTTTTGAAATGTCACAGCTAAAAAGGAAAAAAATGCTGTTTCATGTTGCTGCAAGTACTCAGACTGTGCATCTATCACACCCAAAATAAATAACTAATACCTGCATAATCTTGCTCTGAGGTTGGTTTCTCTTCTCACCTTATTGCAGTGTCATTCAGCTGCCTTACACCAGCAATGGAATCCAAATAGCGCCTTATGGACGCAACATCCGCCTGGTGGCCAAGCTGATGGAGATGGAGCTGGTTGTCATGTGGAACAATGATGACTACCTCATGGTTAGTAAAATGCTCTCATAGAGCAGAGAAGAAAATTCTCACTGATTCACTGGAATGACAAGAACTCTTTGAACTTAATGGGTGCTTTTGCATGTATTTACTATTTTGATATTTATCTTTTCCTGTTTTATCCATTCCTCTTGAAATAAACAACTTTGCATGTTACTTTCACTTGCAGCACTAAAGCCACCAGTGCTGAGATTTGTGGACACTTTCACAAATTTTAATCTTTCCTCAGGGTATTCCAGCAGCTGCAATGTTTTGCTAAAGAGATGCTGTTTAAAGTTGTGTAGAATTTAATACTGTATGCCATAGTTTAGTCTTTTCTACTGTGCTTCCCTGGGATCTCTTTTGGTTTCAAACATTAAGTTCTTCTACCAGTTTCTTTGTTTCCTTCCTTTTTCTCAATCTTTTCAGGTTTTCCCTCCAAAATCCCCAATACATTTTCTCAGTGTGACCTGTGATATTATTGCCACAAAAGACACTGAATTCTAAATTGATAAGTTTGCTAAAACGAGTAGAGTCATATATAATAAATTTTCTGGGAGATTTATCAGCATTAATAAGACATATAAGAGAAAATGCTACTGTGATGGGTTAATCTGACTATACAAAGAATATAGTTTTATTTCCCCTGATCTAATATTTTCATAATAATTCATTGTTTGTAGCCAGTAATACTACCATTTTAATCTCCAGAGCAACAGAGAACTGAATAACCTTCTTCTGAAACAGATTTTCTTCCTGTAACCCTAAGTTTCTTAAGAGAAGAAACCTGAAATTCATGGTCTGTCAACAAAGATATTAGCAAGCATTCAGCATTAATTTCCTTTTTTCTTTTTTTTTTTGGCTCCTTAGAATATTATCTACTTTCAATTCTCTGTAAGCGTCTTCAAATCTTATTCTTCTTTAAATGCTAATTAAAAAAAAGTCACTATTTGCCTGTTGGGAAAAGATGTCACTGCTTACAAAACTCTTCCTTCAAAAAAGTCACTGAAATTAATAAGAAGAATCACTTTTGGGTGCTTGAACTGAATTTGGTTGAGAAAGGTAAAGCTGTGCAGGTAATTTTACTTAGGGTGATCCTTTTAAATGTTTTCTTCTATCTTATTTTAGGTTTTGGCTGAAAAAAAATACATGGGGAAAACCTGTGGAATGTGTGGGAACTACGATGGTTATGAATTCAATGAATTTGTGCGTGAAGGTAAGAAACAAGGACATTTCAGACAGAAGGGGAATGAAGTAAAGTGAGTCAAGGTGAAAACTGAATACTGTGATAGCATTGCTGGGTTTCAGAATTGAATAAAGCAGTCCCATGGGGCACCAACATACTTCTCCTATGGTTATGCTACACTCTGTTATCTGCTATGAGCATAATATAGTGGGTTCCTCACACAAGTGATAAGGACTCTTATCTTTTATAAACAGGTGGTAAGGATCACACCCTCCTAATTTTCACAAGAGACAGTTGTCATTGGGAAGATTAACTAGTAGGCCATTTAACAGTCAAAGAGTAAAATCTGAGTTTTGCTACATCACAGCAACAAGTAAACAAACCAATGCAGGTTTTTTCCTGACAAATTTTAACCCTTCAATTTTCAGGTAAATTGCTCGATACATTTAAATTTGCTGCTTTACAAAAAATGGATGATCCATCAGAGATTTGCCTGTCTGAGGAGATACCAATTTCCACTGTTCCTCACAAAAAATATGTAAGAAAGATCTTCTTGGCTTCTCTGCAGCAGGATTCTTAGCAGGGGGGCAGAGGGGGCAAGATAGATAGATAGAAATCAACAACAGAGAGGCAGTGGTTTCATAAAACTGACTTCCATGAAAACAGGTAAAGTCAACATTTGTATAGCATGATATGAGAAAGAAAAGGAGTTCTTTGCATTAAAATACATTTTAATAAAAGCCCCCAGGCGTTTTAAGGCTAGATTTAAATCACTCATAAAAATCAACCAGCATTTAGCTCACAGCTTTCTGGAATTCCAGCCAGGTTCATCACAGGAAATTGATGGAAACAGTGAAGCATTAAGAACGTTTTTTCTAACAGCTGATACTATAAACTGTACAGACTTGAAGATATTCACAATGCCTAAAACATATTGCCAGATAACAGCACTGATAACAGGGACAACCACTGTCAATTGTTATCACTTACAGTTCTAAATGAAAAGAAAATCAGTGTGCCTGAGAACCTCTGAGACCTTATACTGCAGTAGGCAGCATGATAGGCAACACAAACATGCAGGCAAGAGAAATGCACCAAATGTGTGCTCAAAGAGGAATGAATTTTGTGATCTTCACATCTGGGATGTTTGTCCTGGAACTGAATTTCCATGAGACAACACATTTCCTGTGTATAATGTTCTCAGCCATTTTTAGGGGGGTCGATGGCATAGAAAGTGACTTAATTTTCAACATAATGAGAAGCAGAATTATTTCAATATATCAAGTTCCTCCTATTGTACAGTGGATTTATATTCCTTTCTACCAGTGAATTTCTCACACATTTTAAGTCAAATACAGTTATTAAACTGTAGGGGGAAAAACAAACAAAACCAACAAGAAAATCATAACTAGCAATGTTATTCCATTGTGGTTTTCATATGAAGGAAACACCACTAGGAACAATTTTCTTTCTCTTTTTATTTAGGCCATAATCTGCTCTCAGCTACTTAATTTGGTGTCACCAACCTGCAGTATACCAAAAGATGGGTTTGTGATTCGTTGCCAGCTCGATATGCAGGACTGCAGTGAGCCAGGACAAAACAACTGCACTTGCTCTACACTGTCCGAGTATTCCAGGCAATGTGCTATGTCCCACCAAATGGTGTTCAACTGGAGAACTGAAAACTTCTGCTGTAAGTTCAAATGGTTTATGCATGAGAGACTGTGCTTAACTTTTCTATGTCTTAAATAGAGGGATAATGATAAATAACTGGGATATAAAACAACTGATAAAAAGAAGTTCCTACTGTCTTTAATCAAACAATTTTCTACAGAGAACAGTGGTCTTTGGTAAAGTTATAAGAAGGAGAGCAGGGAAACCTCAAAGGAGAAGAAAGCTCAAAACATAGGTCCTATGTCTAGATCAGTGACAATAAAACAGAAACATCCACCAAGTGAAAACTTTTAATTTTTCACACTTCTACCAGGAGGCTGTTTGCTCATAGCACAGTTTTCTTATTATTGTATCTAGCAAATTATCAAGTGAAGAGAGAGCACTTTTAAAGAGCCCCTGAGGTCTTTGAACCTTTTTGCTAACAATTGCCATCGCTCCTTTTATTCACAGATGATTTTCAGTAGTCCTTTTTCAGATGCTCGGCCTTTTTATTTACAATGACTGATTAGAAGTAAAACCTTGAAGTACTACAGAAAATATGATTTGTGGTACTTCATTAGGCTGCAGTATGGCCTGTTTGCCATTCTTCAAGCTTCTGAAAAATGTTTCCACTAAGTACAGCATGAAAAATGAAAAAAAGCCAGAGTGAATATGATGGTAACTGTGAATACTCAGATGATGAAATGAGTATTGAGGCAGGGTAAAAGAATGTTAGTGTCAGAAATCAGAAGGTCTTTTCCTTGCTAGGTAGCAGATGAAACATTCTTCTATGTTTACACTTTAAAAATCTTAACACTCCCACTGTTTGTTGCAGCTGTGGGAAAATGTTCTGCGAACCAAATCTATGAGGAATGTGGTTCTCCATGTATTAAAACCTGTTCCAACCCAGAGTACAGCTGTTCCAGTCACTGTACCTATGGCTGCTTTTGTCCAGAAGGTATCATTTCATCATATTCTTAATGGATCACACGAATGTTTTTTGCACATATCCAGTCAAGTGGAATAGACTGCTTAATAATGAACTAGCTGTGCATTTCAAGGCATTGTACTGCTTTCTCAGGTAACATAATGTAACTGGAGTCTTGAGTAATCACGGTCCTCCAAAGATGGTTGGTCACTCTTTGCAAGAACAGAGCTATGAAAACATTTTCCTCACAAGACCATGATTTGTGATGGGATAATGATATGCCATCTGCTTAAAGTTCTTCATTAAAATATACATTGATCAGGCACCAGGAAGAGGTAGCATGCCTCCCTCAGAGGATTTCTGCAATATTATGGGCATTTTGTAAATTGCCTTTAAAATAGTTCAAGATGAACTTGCTACAGAAATTGTGATTATTACAATCATTTGCATGTCAAAATAGGACAATTGGCTGCACTTTCATATGACAAAGTAGCCAAAAGCCTTTGTCACTTGTGAAGACTCAGTTTTATTTAATTAGGAGAAAATTTCCTGCATGTTACATCTCCAAGTATGGGCACTGGCTATGCAAGAATAGCATTCTCAAGCTAATTTCAGAAAGCATTCAAGCCATAATAACTGTAGTGCTAAGTGAGGATGAGGAAAAATATTTTGTTTATCTTCTTTGGCAGGAACTGTTCTTGATGACATCTCAAAGAATCGGACATGTGTTCACATTAGCCAGTGTCCATGTACACTGAATGGGAAAACATATGCTCCTGGTGAGACAATGAAAGCAGCTTGTAGGACTTGGTGAGTACCAACAGGTACTTCCATGAGAGAATGAAGAGTACCTTCACCAAAAAATTGGAAAATTCTGCCTAACCTTTTGAAGGGCAGCACCTTTCACGATTCAGGAAAGTTTACTGACAATCCATACAAGAGTTCTGCAACTTGGAATTAAGATGAGCGACTTCAACTGATATACATAGACAAAGAAAATCAAAGCATAGAAAGCATAAGGAGAGAAGTGAAAAAAATGACATATTCCATTACTAGGAAGTAGCTGAGTTTTTAGAGCGTGAAGAAAAGAATAACCTTACACAGAATTTTTTGGTTTCTGCAGTAAATGTGTGATGGGTCAGTGGAACTGCAAAGACTTGCCCTGCCCTGGAAGGTGTTCACTGGAAGGAGGCTCCTTTGTTACCACGTTTGATTCAAGGCCATATAGATTCCATGGGGTTTGCACTTATGTTCTTATGAAGGTAATTTCCTGCAGTCTAGAAACAGAAAATAACAAATACATATATTTTAGTCTGTCTTTGGTTTCCTATTGGAACACAAGCTGAATATTCAAATATTCATAAGATACACATTTATTCTACAAATCATTGTTATACTGACATAGGCTTCTCTTTTTACTTCTCTTTCCTGTTTCCCTCCAGAGTTCCAGCCTGCCACACAATGGAACCCTAATGGCTGTTTATGAAAAGACTGGTTATTCTCATTCTGAGACATCACTTAGTGCTATAATTTACCAATCTACAAAAGTAGGTATTCCCTCCACAGGTTCCATCCAGCATTTCATCACTATATTCACAAAATAAGTGTTCAAAGTAATTTCTAGTAGCCTGCACTTGAAAATTATGGGTGATAAATACTGAAGATATGTTTCTGCTCATGCATACACAGTAAAGACCTCAGTTGTTACATCAAATCAGGAAGGTATTTTCAAAGTGAAAACTAAAAGCAGCGTGTTATAACGTGAGAAAATGCTTGAATTAATTTTTTTCTTTTACATAGATCATTAACAATATAGTTGCTCAACATATAAATACCATCTGTAAATATAATTACTCCTGGTTCCATGTCCTCTTCTTACAGGACAAAATTGTGATTTCTCAGAATGATCTCCTTACTGATGATGATGAACTTAAGCGGCTGCCTTACAGATCAGGTAAAAAAAGGGAATATAGGTTATATCCAAATTAAATTAAATGTCTGTTTTACACAACCCAGCATCTTTTGCAATTTCTCAATTGCTAATACCAGGAGTTTTAGAGGAAGGTTGCAGTCTTTCCTGCTGCATCTGTTCCTCTGTGGAGAGTTGTGTGTGGGAGAAGAGTTGTAGACAGAGTGCTAGAACACTTATATATGTGTTAAAATTGTTACCTTGCAGTATCACCAACATCTCTATTTTTAAACATGCTTGTTCCTTCAGGAGACATCACTGTTTTCAGACAGTCCTCCATGTATGTTCAAATGCATACAAACTTTGGGCTGGAACTTGCAGTTCAAACATCACCTGTGTTCCAGGCCTATGTGAAAGTTGGATCACAATTCAAAGGCAGAACACTAGGTAAGTAATCTAGTCCCCATGCAAAGGAGAAAAGGTAGGGAGTATAATTTTGAAAGTTTGTATTTGAAATTAGTATTCATCTTTTAGGAAATAAATTTTTTTCTCAAAAAAACCCAACAGATCATGCATGGAAAACTGATGTGCTAAGAATTGGTTTTCTGCTAATAACTTTAAAACAAATTGAAGAAATGAGATGGGTCACATTTTTCATGCATAATACAACTCTGTTCTGTTCATGTGCGCCTTTTTCAGTATGTTCTTTACTACACAATGAAGGAGCAACAAATAAGTCTGTGTGGTCTCTGCATCTTGGAGCACACGGTTCTTTGAATGTAGTGCACGACCACTGTAAACACAATGAGCCTAAGAATCTAAGAGCTTCTCAGCTGGTAATCACCAGATGGAGATGTTTATGTTTATTGAACAGCAACATTAGCCACACAGGCATATTTTCCATTCTGGTTATGGGGAATTACAGAGAGGCTTTAGCTTTTACGAAAGCTTAAATGCATATTCTTTGATATTATGCATTTAATATAGATAAGAAAACATGCAACTGCAAAAGTGTTTCGTGGTCTTTCTCTTTTAAATTGTTTAAAACTACTTTTTTCTAAAAACAAGACAACAACCTCTTTTTGAATTTGTCATTGAATAGAAGCTGACACTCTTTACTTGAGGAGGCAGAGACTCAGTGACTGAATGTGTACATAATCAAGATTCTCTGGCTGCTTGACCTGAGTATTCATTGACACTCCATGTAGAGCTTTTGAATCAATTTTCTCACTGTTATAGAGTGAAACATAGGCATTGTGCACACATTTTTAAATTTTCAGCCATCCCTTGCATTTCCTATGTTATCAGGTTTGTGTGGCAATTACAATGGAGACACTACAGATGACTTCATGACCAGCATGGATATCACTGAAGGGACAGCCTCCCTGTTTGTAGATTCCTGGAGGGCAGGAAATTGCCATCCTGCCTTAGAGAGAGAGACAGACCCTTGTGCTTTGAGCCAACTAAACAGTAAGTAGATGATGCTGTGGTAAATGAATTCTCCAGCTGGCTTTGTCTGACACTTTCATAAGCCCCTACCAGGGATATAAGAGAGCTGGACAGAAGCAGAGACTGAGAGGATTGAGCATCGCAAATTGTCACCAAAAAGACTTTTCTGTTTTCTAGAATACATATCAAGTGAAAGCTCATCAGGTCTCATTCTAGAGATCTGGGATTGAGATGATGAATGAGAGGGGTTTGGTGATTTGTCTAGTGAAACTGCAATGTCCACAGTTGTCTTAGGCTTGCTCAGCAGTACCGTGACTGAAATCCAGGCTTTGCCTTCCCAAGTCTCTATTGCTATTGGCCTTAAAAAAAAATAGTGAAAAAGAAAAAAAAAAAGCTCTACTGAACTGCTGGTACAAGAATAGAGTCTAAAAACTAACAAGCTAGGAAGTTGTCCTATTCTTCAATGCATCATTGCCAAAAGTTCACCTAAAATATCAAATATTTTAAAAATTTCTTTTTGAAAGTTTCCCCCAAACTTTCCCTTTTTAATGTTTATTATTTACTTTCATTAGAAATATCTGCTGAGACTCACTGCTCCATTCTTACCAAGAAGGGTACAGTGTTCGAGAAATGCCATGCTGTGGTGAACCCTATTCCTTTCTACAAGGTAGGAAGTTATGATGGATGTTGTACAGAGGGAGTCCAAATATAAACCAGATTGGACTCATATACGGTGTCCCACGCATTGAATCAGCAATGCTGAGAAGCTTAGGAACAGGTGTGGTTTTGAAAAATCATGTCTCCACCACACTGAAAGTGTCTTTGGTCACAGGCACCAGTCCCATCCCTGTGAATCAGAAAATATTTTTGCTCATGCTGCAGTTGTCCATGACAACAACTTTAACTGTGCAAAGTATTGATTTTACCATGTGCATAATTGAGCTCAATATATTTGCCAATCTACACAGAACATTTTGAAAAATAAAAATGAGAAGCAGCGAATAAACAAAGGCATTTTTTAGGTACTAAGTATATTTTATTTACATCAGCAGTGCAGTTACTCAGATATTTTCCATCAGTTTTAGTTATGCAATAATATGTATCTTGTATGACTTAGTTCTGCAATTCAGCATAGAATAATATTGGTTGGAAAACATCTTTGAGATCATTGAGTCCAACCATAAATATAACAATGCCACATCCACTGCTAAATCACATCCCTAAAAGCCATGTCCACACGTTTTTTTTAAATACCCCTAGGGTTTAGCACTTTTAAATGTCTGTTCCCCAGTAACAAAGTACTCGCCATGTGTTGGGTTTCAGAGATGTGTCTACCAGGCCTGTAATTATGAAGAGACCTTTCCCTATATTTGTTCTGCTCTGGGATCGTATGCACGAGTGTGCAGTTCCATGGGCTTAGTCCTTGAGAACTGGAGAAGCAGTATGGACAATTGCAGTAAGTACCTGAACCAACTCTAACTGGTCTGCCATCAGATGAGGAATGAGGAAATAGTGATCAGAAAGAAGAGCAGAAAGTGGGTAACAAATATCCAACTTTTGTCTACCCTTCTGGTGTCTGTCAGAACAGGATTGTTATTTCAAGACTATATGAAAAACATTATTCATATGCTTTAAGGTGAGCATGTGGATGCTTCCAGGACTTGATAATTAATGTACAGAATAGACAGAAAAATAGCTATCCTGTAAAAAGAGAAAGAACTAGGGAAAACTGACTGCAGATTTTATCTTACTATTTTGCAACTCAGACATAAGCACAGGTTTCACAGTTACTCAAAAATACACTGATATTTCTGCTAAGCTTCCCTTTGCATTATTAAATTCCAAGATACACAAAGAAGCAGTAAGATATTTTACCTGCATGAAACCTCCAAACACCTGCATAGTTTGGTGTTAAGCCTTGGTCTGCAATATGTTTTGCTAGAGCTCCACATCCACAGGAAGAGAAGCAATGGGAAGCTTTAAGCATTGAAGCTGTTGACACAAAAGAAGCAGTACATTATGAGCACAAGAACATTATCTTTCACAAGGAAGAGGATCAGTAAATGAAGTTTAACATACACTCTTGTCTTGTTTTATAGCTATTACTTGTACTGGCAATCAAACATTTAGCTACAACACTCAGGCATGTGACAGGACATGCTTGTCACTCTCCAATCGAGCCCTGGAATGCCATCCAACTGATATTCCTGTTGAAGGCTGCCAGTGTCCTAAAGGAACGTACCTGAACCACAAGAGTGAGTGTGTTCGTAAATCTCATTGTCCTTGCTACTTAGAAGACAGGAAGTACATTCTGCCTGACCAGTCAACAATAACTGGTGGGATCACCTGGTAAGTGTGTCAAGTTTAAAGGTGAACAAATTGAAAACAGAGGTGAGGGGTCTTCCTGTGTCTGTCGAGGGTTAACTGCAGTAAGCAGGCAAGCACCACACAGCCACTTACTCACTCCAGCTGGATCTGGAAGAGAATCAGAAGGACAACAGCAAGAAGCTTTATGGGTAGAGATACAGACAGTTTACTAAATTTCTTTACTCATAATAAGCAAAAAGCTTATTTAATAAGCAAAGCAGCATGCACAATCAAAGCTAAGTAAGGAACTGATTCAGAACTTCCCGTCAGTAGGCAGCCATTCAGACATTTCCAGGAAAGCATGAATTTGCCATGCATAATGGTTTGTTGGGAAGACAAGTGCTGTAACTCTGAACACCCCTCCTTCCTTCTTCTTTACCTGAGCTTTTACTGCTGAGCTTGATGTGGTATAGTATGGAATCTCTCTTTGGTCAGTGGGGTCAGCTGTCCTGGCTGTGTCCCATCCCAGCTTTCACACTCTCAGCCTCCTCCCTGCCAGGACAACATGAGGAGCAAGAATGCTGGGACACTGTTCAGCACCAGCTAAAACAACATTGTGTTATCAACACTGTCCTGGTCACAAATCCAAAACATAACACCACTGAGCTGCTACAAAGAAAATTAACTCCATTCCAGCCCAAACCAGTATAGTCTCCTTTATTTTTAATAACATAAGTTTATTTTTCAAGACTTTTTTTTTTTTTACCCTTTTCTAGACTACAAATACTCTTAACTGAACAGAAAGCATTTGACTTACCTTAAGCTTGAAAATGTTACAGAGAAAAATAGAAAATAATAGTTAAGATCTGATTATTCCTACTGGGAGACTTTGTCAACAGCACTTAGCTATACACAAACTTCTGGAATGACTTGGTAGGCCATCCTCACAGTGACAATTGCCTACTAGTGGTAATAGTGATAATAGCCTATTATTCACTTTCCAATCTGATGTTACTGTAGAATACAAAAAGTGAAGAGATAAATTAACTCATATTCCACTTCAGAGGATGGGAAGGAGGTAGTAACATGAGCGAAACATTTCTAATCAAACAATTTTGCAAAACATCAAAATTTCTTTCTCAGAAGAGATTTTCATTGATTTTTTTTTTTTTTTTCCTCCCTAGCTACTGTGTTAATGGGAGGCTAAGTTGCACAGGCAAACCTCAAAATCCTGCAGGTAAGGGTCTGATATTGTTTACTTAGAAACTTTTTTTTGTCCTCTGTGTTGTAAAATTACTACTTCACTGTTCTCTTCTATGTTATTTTCTCTTCAATGTTCATTTTTCTTCCTTTTTTCTAGAAAGCTGCAAAGCTCCTAAGAAATACATATCATGTTCTGACAGTTTAGAAAACAAGTATGGAGCTGCATGTGCCCCTACCTGTCAGATGCTGGCTACTGGAATTGAATGTGTGAGTTTCACAGCTCTGTGATATTTATCCTTTTGAGAGAGGTTGAATGTTCTAGTTGTTACTTAGAACTAGACGACATTCCTTCTAGTGTAATTAAAGGAATTATTTTATCTAACATGATACAGTTAAATATCAGGCTGTGCACACACAATTTGTACATATATTTAAGAAGTGATTAAAGAAATTAATTGCATGAATTAAATTCAATTAAACGAATCGAATAAAAATCCATTAAGGATTCTTAACTACGTGGCTGTCATGTCTGGCTCAGGTACTCCATAAGCTGTGACTCCATGTCAATGGAAATACAGGGTTTATGCTTCCTGTTCTGTTTTTTCTCAGCTCTCTGCTGCTGTTGCTCACAGAATGCAGGAGACCTGGGCTAGGTGAACATCTGGGCTGTCCTGATAGGGCTTGCCTATATTAAGGAAACAGACTAATTGGAAGAATTGCAATAAGATATGAAACATAAGATATTCTTCCTTGATATGAAGAATATTCTGTTGTGCTCTTTCTGGAAGACTGGTAGTGATTGGAAGATAAATTTTTCAGAGTCTTCAGGTATGTTTAGTATCTCACACCACAAGTATATGTTACAGCTTCAGTGAAACTAGTTCAATTGACAGCATGTTAGTACAAGGAACATCACAAAACTAAAATCAAGCCAGAACAGAACTTAGCACAGGTTCGCTCCTGACACCATTCACATCTAGGATAAAATGTATCTCATGTTCTTTTCTTTTTGTTTTGCAATCTGTTGACCTTTCCCAGATACCCACAAAGTGTGAGTCAGGCTGTGTCTGTGCTGATGGCCTCTATGAAAATCTTGATGGTGGGTGTGTGCCAGCTGAGGAGTGTCCATGTGAATATGGCGGCCTTGCTTATGGAAGAGGTGAACAAATCCAGACTGAATGTGAGATCTGGTAAGAATCACGGAGTTGTTCATTGCAGATCCTCTGTTTCACTAAAGTGTACAACCACATAAAAAGAAGTGTTTAACTGACAGGAGAGTAGGAAATGGCAACAGCTGTAAAGAAGAAATACCATGACAGAGTGCAAGGATTAACAGAGAGAGAAGCTTAGCATTTGACAATATATGTATAGATAAGAGTCATTGTACCAGCTTCAGGGATAATTTCTGTCTTATGTATATTCAGGAATAAACGCAGCCAGTAGGGCCTGTGACTGTAAATTATATAAAGTCAAGTATTATTAACAACTCTACTTAAATAAAGATGCGGGCACAATCTTTCTTCTTTTCTGTAGACAAAAACAGCCACCCCCAAAAAGATTCCCATCTGTTTAGCAGCATTCTCAAAGTACTTTATTCCCTTTCCAGTTACTAATCTATTATTAAAAAAATACCACCACTCCCCAAACTACACAGAACAATGACTTCTGATCTCATTAAGAGCAAAAAGTAAATGGGTTTTATATACTATTTCTTTCATGAAAAGAAGCACAGAAATTATTTAAGGTTTCTTCTTTATTATGAATTCATTTTCTAAGCAGTCCACAAATTTTAATGAGGTTCTTATATTAACTGTTACTTGGTCTCAGTGTACATTAGTTAATTAATAGAACATGTTATCAATAAAAGTGGATGTATATAAAAAGAACTAGGTTAAGATGGCATTTCTTTGAAATCTGAGTGTGATTTCTCTTCTCACTCCCAGCACTTGCATGAAAGGCAAATGGAAATGTGTTCAGAAAACAAGGTGTTCCTCCACCTGTAATCTGTATGGAGAGGGCCACATCACCACCTTTGATGGACAGCGTTTTGTGTTTGATGGCAACTGTGAATACATATTAGCTATGGTAACCCGCTTCCTCCTGGTTATTTCAGCAGCATCTCAGCATCAAGAAATAGCTGGATTTAAATGACTAATGAAAATATGCTACGATCCATCAATAAACAATACAGCATTTTGAATTTTTATAACCCCTTACTGAGTTTCTATATATTACGTTTATTTCAACACTTAGAATAAAAATATTTTACTTCTAAAAAACCATATTTTTCATGCAATTATAACCAATTTTAGATTTTTTAATAATATATTTAAATAGTCATTGTATTCTGTACTAAACAAATATGACTTTTAGGGAAGTTATGTTAGTTTGACCAGCAAAGCAGAGGTCATCACCTCCCAAAACAAACAGAATTAGTCGTGACATTTTAAGCATCCTGTATTTTCTTATAGTTTTATGTTTTAACTTGGAAGACTTCAGACAGAGAGTCTACTGGGCTTTTGTGCTTCTTGTTGTTTGTTTTGGGTTTTTTTTTAGGATGGCTGCAGTGTTAACAGACCTGTTTCCTCTTTCAAAATTGTTACTGAGAATGTCATCTGTGGGAAATCAGGAGTTACGTGCTCCAGATCCATCAGCATTTACCTTGGGGTAAGCTCTTCTTTCTGCCATTATCCAGCTGAATAGATTTTAAGACCAGGTTTTCTTAATTTTTGGAAGCTTTGGCTGTATCTTAGAAGAGATGGTCTTCTAAGTGAAATTATGTGCTAAAACTAGAGCCTTGGTTTTAGTAGGAAATGCCATAGTTGTTTGCTTGAGTTTTTTTAATTCTCATGTTGTGTTTTGTTCTCCAAGACACTTGCCTGTGTCAAAGCCAGGAAATTTTGAAGCTTACTCTGCAGTGAATTGCTCAGTCAAAAGATACTGATTTCCTGCTGTAGTATCACAGCATCTGAACTTCAGCAAGGAAAATAGTGAAACTTGGTAAGTTATAACTTTCACATAAATTTTCTTCCAGAATCTGACAATCATACTGAGAGATGAAACCTTCGCTATTTCTGGGGAAAATCCTGGTGTACAGTACAAAGTGAAAAAGAACGCCCTTCACCTGATGTTTGATGTCATTATCCCAGGAAAATACAACATGACCCTTATTTGGAATAAGCATATGAACTTCTTCATCAAGATCTCCAGAGAAACACAGGTATTGCAGAATAACTTCCTCAGTAAAGTGTCCTTCAATTCATATTGAACTGCACATTTGATCACAGTTGCCTTAAATCTCTATGATGGCAAAGGTTTTCCAGAAATGCTACTAGAAATTCATTTTTATCATTATTTCCAAAACAGCAGAGACCTTCACAAGAGGCTGACTTTTAAGGGATTTCTGTACTAAATTCAGGAAATTTTTGAGCTAAGTGTTTGTAATTTATGCAACTGCATGTTTGAATTTGATCTTTAAATGACAACAGTTTATACAGTTTAGAGGAGAAACCCATGCACAAGACACTAAGAATGTACAAGAGAGTATTTGTAGATGACATTCACTCCTAAAGCACAGGAAATCATCAGTAATCAAAAGGAAAGGTGAGAATTGCAACTTGCTGAACTGATACTGGTGCTTTCATTGAATCTAGGAAACGATCTGTGGTTTGTGTGGGAACTATAATGGCAACATGAAGGATGACTTTGAAACTCGAAGCAAGTATGTGGCATCAAACGAGTTGGAATTTGTCAACTCTTGGAAAGAGAATCCTCTCTGTGGGGATGTGTACTTTGTAGTGGACCCTTGTAGCAAGAACCCTTACCGTAAAGCATGGGCAGAAAAGACATGTTCCATCATCAACAGCCACGTTTTTTCTGCCTGTCACAATAAGGTAAGAATTTATTTGCTCTTCTTTTTATTTATAGGCATAATCTCTATTCTTCCAAATGTTCACACTCCAGGTGGTTTACTGCTCGTCAAAATGTTTCAATAAAATACATTTAAAATTTTCTGTGGCTCACATTTATATTAATTTTTTTTTTTTTAACTTGCTCTTCACCAGCAAATAAATATAAAAACTAGGTATGGTATTAACTGATTAGTTAAAACTACAAGAGTGAAAAACGAATGAAGACTTAAGAATCAGGAATTAGTCAGTCTGTTGGTGATGCCTGATATTGATCCATGCATTTTCAGGTGGTGAAAACCAGTGAGAAATGTGGATAATGTTGCAGTGGTTATGCATACACCTAGAGTATAATAGGCACAAAATCATCTTGGAAATGAATCCCTTCCTTTTGCCCTGCAGGTGAATCGGATGCCCTACTATGAGGCCTGTGTCCGAGACTCCTGTGGGTGTGACATTGGAGGGGACTGTCAGTGCATGTGTGACGCCATCGCAGTCTATGCCATGGTGTGCTTGGAAAAAGGCGTCTGCATTGACTGGAGGACCCCCGAGTTCTGTCGTAAGTTCCTTTAAGCTCTCCTTAAACAGGTTTAAGAGATTTTTATTGTCAGCATATTCATATGGAAACATAGATAACTAATTAATAACCACCTCAAAGTTTGCATTTTCTCTGTGGGCAAAGAGTTGACCTCAGTCAGCTGGGTTTTGAAATCTGTACTTTTCTGCTAATTAACCAAAATAGTTTAACTCTTTTTACCATGGAGTAATGAGAGAGAAAATAATGTGGTCACAGAAAGCAGACTGTTTCTTCTGCTATCATTGTATAATGCACTGTGAGTTTGGCAGCAGAGAAAGTATGAAATTGTAAAAAAATTTTTCATTTGAGCTATGATGAAATCACCTTCTGTGTGGATGTCAAGGGAATGAAGACAGCTGTGTTGGCTGGAACACTGTAAAACAGGAAAAAGACATCAAGGTGTTCCAGAACAGCACATATAGAGGAAACAAAGAGGATCAACATGCTTTAAATCAATATTAGAGTTGTCATCTTTGATGGTTTTGTTTCCATATTTCAATATATTGTGCATTAAAAGCTGTGGAAATGCCTGCATACTGTATTTGCAAAAAAGAAACTGACTTCCTAGAGTTAAAATATAAATTTACATTAGACGCTAATCACTTCAGTGAAGTTTTTTTTAATTCCAACTGTTAATTATTTTGACCTCCTTCTAGTACTTTGAAAATAGCATGCCATTAATTTGAAAAGAAATTAATCTGACTTGTCTCTTGCTTTTCCCTTTTTTAGCTGTCTATTGTGAGTATTACAATTCTCATACAAGAACAGGAATTGATGATGCTTTTTCCCATGGCTACAATGATGACAAATGCACCTGGCACTACAGGCCTTGTAACTGTCCAAATCAAAACTACAAATATGTCAATATTGAAGGTAATAGCTTCTACTACCGTAAACCAGGAAACAGGAACATAATAATTATTTTCAATGTTGGTTTTTTTAAATGTCATACCACAGTTGAATAATGGTAATCTAATTGATGTCATATTTGAAGAAATTTTGCTGATCTTTCCTTTACCAGTAGTGTTTTAAATACATAATCAGCTCAGTAGCTGTACTACATTTAGCTTTATGTCAGTCTCAGCCTATCTGGAAGATAAATACTTGCACCAAATCAAAATTGGTATTAACTGATAACACTGTACTTAGGAAAGAAAACCTGTGGAGAGAGCAATTAATATTTTTATTAAACAAATTGATATAGTTGGAGAAACCAAATAAATTCCTACATAGATAAAACCTTCTTCTGAGAATGATGTCAGAAGTACTTACCTGAATAGATGGTGTTGCAATCGATACGATTTTTTAGTAACAGAAATATAATATATTCAATTATAAATAGTAAAAATTAATTGCCTTTTTCTGAGAAATGTAAAACAAACTTCTCCTTTCTTCAGGTTGCTACAACTGCTCTCATGATGAATACTTTGACCATGAGGAGGAAAGGTGCATGCCATGTGGTAAGCAGCATTTCTTTCTCCACAGTAACTTGAAGTCCATACTACAATATTTGCAGAGACTCACGAAAATATTTTTCTAGTACCTCTCCATAAATGAGTGCTCATCTAAACATAAATTCCTTTCAAAATAATCCCATTGCTATACTGCTTGTAAAATAAAGGAATGAAAAAAAAATAATTAAAAGTAGGATTAGGGTAGTCAATGCTATAATACAGAACCTGGATGAACCTGACTGGCTTTTGTTAGCAACATGAGAAGTTATGTTCATTATAAATGTGAGTACTTCTCAAAAGGTGGGTCTTCCTGAAAGTGTATTGGTGTTCTAATCTGTGGGAGACACAGGCCCAGCAGAGCTGTGAGTCTCTGAGGTATTCAACACATATCACAGAAAAAGAGAATGTGTAGAAGAAGAGCAGATGTAGCTACTGGACTCAGTAAATATCTTTTTAGAGATTTTTTTTTTTAAATTAACTGGAGAGTTATTACCATATGGTTTATTTCCATGAAAACCTATCTTATTAAATAATGTTTTGGATAGACTCTAGCTGGACAGTTTGGATTTTCAGGCAGATGTAAAAAAAAACCTTAAGAACAATTTTTCTCATATTACAAAATTCTGACTTGTGTAACCAGGACCTCAGCTAGTGATCTCCTTTACGTATGAAACCATATTCTACTGTCCCTGAAAACTGAGGTGTCTTTAAGCATAAAAGTCATAAGAATGATAGCAAAAACTTACTAGTGTTCATTATTATAATGACATGTATGGATTTCTTTGTAATTAAGTCCTTCGATGTGAATTTTACCACTGAAATATGTAACATTAAACATTTTCAGGAATACCTCAGTAATTAACATAATTCCAATCTGAGATTTGCCTTTTCAGGGATATTTTAGTATGCTTTTATTCACAAATTTAACCTGTTTTGCCTTTATGTAATAGGACAAGCAAACATTACCACCACACCTGAACCATCTTCACCTTCACCAGGTTAGTGTACACAGTTGACCAAAGTGGTACTTACACACTGATACTATGTCCTGATAAGCGTTTATAAGGTCAGTAATATCCTTTTCTGTGTAATAGAGTAGCATTAGCAGTTTCCCATGCATAAGATGAAATGATGAAAAATACCCTGGTACCATAATAGCCTGGGCTGCATCAAAAGCTGTGTGGCCAGCAGGTCGAGGGAGGGAACTGTACCCTCTACTCTGATGAAAGCCCACCGGGAATGCTGTGTCCAGCTCTGTAGTCCTCAGTTCAAGAAAGACAGAGGAGGGTCACAAAAATGACCAGAGGGCTGGAACAATTCTCCTGTGATGAAAGGCCGAGATCTGGGGTTGTTCAGCCTGGGGAGGAAAGGGCTCCATGGAGACCTCATTGTGGCCTTTCAATACTTGAATGAGGTTTATAAGAAAGATGGGGACAGACTTTTTAGTAGGGCCTATTTTGATGAGACAAGGAAAATGGTTTTAAAGCAGAAGAGAGTAGATTCAGACTAGATATAAGGAAGAAATTGTTTATGATGAGGGTGGTAAAACACTGGAAAATGTTGCCCAGAGAGGCTGTTGAATCCCCTTACTTGGAAGCATTCAAGTCAGGCTGGATAGGCCTTTGAGCAACCTGATCTAGCTGAAGATATCCCTGCTCATTGCAGAGGGAGCAGTCTTGATTATCTTTAATGGTCTCTGCCAACCCAAGCCATTCTATGATGAAAAAGATCCCACAAATATTTTATCCCAGTCTTAGTAGTGACTGGCCATAAAACATTTCAACAACTGAAGAAAGTCTTGATGGAAATGTGTGGCTGACTATACCAAATCCCTATAACCTGATACAGGAAAGGAATCTATATATGCTGATCTTAAATTTGTTAGAAATGTCATTAATTTCCCTGAAGACAGATGGTATTGGAAAATTTTACACTGTGAGTTGTGTGAATAATAAAATTATGGATACTATTGGAAATAGTATTCCAGAATGGAATAGTGTTCCATCTCTGCTGATATGCACAAGTATTTGTGCCAAATTCACTTTAAAGTAAAGAAATAGGTATAAAGCATCTCCAAGAATACCTGTTTAATGTATTCACTGCACATAATAGCAGAGGAAGCAATGGATAACTGCTTTTAAAGGTTTAATCTAAAAGGTAATGGGTTTTAATAGTAGCTACTGATAATAGCTATAAAAACAGTGTCTTTACTTTAAAATAATTTCAATTTATATAGGTATGCTATTATCAAATTACTGAGAACTATTTCTTATCCTTTGGTTTTGATTTTTTCTCTTAGTAACAACAGTGCAGCCTAAAGTAACAAGGAGCTCTACCACAAGCACCCTACCAACAGTACCTAGTACTTCTTCCACAACAACTGTAGCAACTGAGACTACAAATCCAACAATAACTGCAAAAATTACAGTTCCAAGAACTTCACCCTCACAACCTCTTGTCACAATAAAGTCAACAACTGGTAGGTTTTTAGTGTTATTGTCTAAAATAAATTATGGTAAACTTGCTCTATACCTCTGTACATATTTGAGATACCACTCCTGGGAATGCATTTTAAATTCATACAACATCCAAGCATTAGACTCCAAATCATGAAGCAGGCAAAGCAGGCTTCCAGAAAGGAGTTTGTAAACTAGACATGTTCAGAAGTGTAGATCGAAAGTGCATGAAAAGATAAAGGTAGGTAGGTATTAGGTTAAAAACACAACCAAAAGTCACTTGTGTGATTTGAGAAATGCAATTAGAAGTTCTATAAGCAGTGAGCCAGCCCAGCTCCAGCTGGGTTTGTTAGCTCAGGTTCAGTCTCTTTTCCACTGGTTCATTTATGGAGTTCAAGGAGCACCCAATCTATTGGCTCCAAATCATGTAAGCAAGCCCCAAAGCAGAGTCACACAGGTTTCAGTGTAGCAGCTTTGTTTAGGCTTCTAAAGTCCTGCTCTCTGGAGGGTGACTCTGCCAACAAATATTACTTTCTGATTCTATGGCTTGTGGAGCCTCATTTAGCCTCACACCAACATGCACTTCAACTAATAAACTGTCTTGGACCTTGGCTGTCAGGGAAAGCAGAGTTAAAAATAGGTCCCAAAGGAGTCAAAACACGCGAAAGCTGACATTGTGACATGGTTTGTGCACTGGGACAAGGAAAGTCTATAGTATGATGTTATTTAGCTTTTCAATGCATGTTACAGAAAGCTGCAACCGTGGCTGATTTGGAACACAATAAAAGCCCGTGGACAGAGCCCATATAGACTTTATCCAAAGTCATAACAAAGCTAACTTCTTAGGAAAAATTATATTAAACAAATCTAATACAGGAAAATACAGGAAATGAGAACAAAGACAGACATGAGGCAATAGAAAACAAATATAAGTACAGAAATATTTGGTAAGCTTATGAGAACATGAACACAACAGTCATACTGAAAATATTCAAAAAATAAGGTGAAAAATTATCTCTAAAATATGAGTATATTTTTATAATTTATCTGGGTTTAATTTTTCTGTGAATTGGTTACATTATATTTTTTACCTTTACTCCAAAAGAACATACAACATCAATTTTTACCACACCAAACATGACTACAACCATCACTGCCCCTTCCATAACTACCTCAATGAAAAGAACCATGGGCACTACTCCAAAGTCTGTTCCCTCATCACCTGCTGCCTCATCAACTGCTGCTTCAACAGAGACAGAACAAGTAAGGGTCACCTCATCACCCTTCAAGACCACCACCAAAAAGGAAATGGCAACCTCCTCAATACCTACTCAAACCACAACTTTCAGCCAGCCCAAACTAACAACAGCAGGTAAAGAGCACTTTTTTGTATCTGTTAGGTGAAGCCATCGCTCAAGACATATATCAATATAATCCTTATAAAAAACTCAAACATTCTTACTAGTGGTCTTAACATTGCAAATAGACAGGAAAGGACATGGATAAGAAATGTGATTAAAATGGAAATTTGTATTGCCAACAGAGCAAGCATCTGACATCCAAATATGATGTTAAAGCTAACATTTCTTTTCAAACATTTCCTCCAAATTTAGACAAAATCTCTCTATGCTGCAAAGCAGGTTCTTGAAAACTCACAGACCACAGAAGATATATTTCCCCTAGCCATTGTAACAAATACTCCCCCCAAAAAATTTAACCTTTTTGAATGTCTGACACTCAGTATACAAGGATGGTCTCCTCTGAGGCTGTGGGGCAACATGAATTACTAGGTTAGCAACTGACAGCATAGACTGGGACAGTGTGTGGTGGGAAGTCTACTGTAGTGGGAGGGCAGCTGTATACTCTTTCCCAAATCCAGGTCTCTCTCACAAAGAACTGTTGGGGTGCATACGTCTGGGTCGTCTTGTGCAAGCAATTACAGCTTCCTCTAGGAACCTTACCAGCTTCCAACCATTACTAATATTCATTCTTACTTCACAGAGAGTGAGGGAACTCAAGCAACAACTCTGCACTATCCAGAAGGTGAGTAAAAGAGAGTAGAGAGAAGCCCTTGGCCTAAGACTCTGCTTCACTTTACCCCAGCTTTTCCAGATGACGCTCTTGCCCAGTCTGGAATACCTGAGAGGGGAAACACATGCGTCCAACAAGGCTCTTCTTTCCTTGGGAGCTTCAGAAAAAGGCAGGGAGTGTTAAATTGTCAGAGGGTAGCCTTCAGACGCAGTTTTTGCTCCATATTTTTTGAGGGGGAGCCACTGGCCCACTTCTCCCTCCTGTCAAGTGTAGTAGGTTGAAACATAGTTGATGGACAAGCTGCTAAGACAATGGTGCTTGGTTTCTCTCCACAGTGAGAGGTTTTATTATTTATCATTATTCTTTTCCCATTTTCCTCAATAATCTTTATTTCCCCTTATGAAAAATAACAGATCTCCTGGGGCTTGGTGCCTAGCCAGCTTCAAACCAGTAAGAGTCAGTTGGGTCTACTTATGCCTTTCTAAGCCCTAGGGTGATGCCCTGGGGCTTCTGCGTGGGAATTGCCTACCTCCTTTGCCTGCCCCTCTTGCCCTGCCACCCTCAATCAACTTGTGCTTTTCTCTCTGTAGTTGTCACCCACATAAGAACAACGTTGACACAGCCTGTGCAGCACCTTGTCACACAGACACAGGCAACTCCTGCCACATCCACCAGCAGCACCTCTGTCCCAAGAGAGACCAGCCCTGCCACCAGCCCAGGAGTTCCACTGACAAGGACATTTCCAAGCTCCAGCTCTTTGCCTGTCACCTTAGCCTCATCTGCTGCTTCTCTCTCCTCAACCCAACTGCGAACATCATATCCTGGTAAGGCTCCCTCCTGCCCTTCCTGCTGCTCTGCCTGCTTCTTCTAGCTCCCACCCTTCTCTCCTAATCAGCACATCCCACAAAGGCCTCAGTTTTGGTACTCATTCTTAATTCCCCCTGCCACTGCCATAGGACGCAGGCAGGTCCTGGGACTGACCCACACGCGACCATGTCGCAGCCTCCTCCCTGCAGCTTCAGGGCTTGGCTCTGGGGCACAGGCCTCTGTCAGGGTACAGGCACCCATGAGTTCCTGCCCTACAGCTACCGATCAGACACAACCTAACACACCTCTCTCTTCTTACAGTGCTGCCCTGAGAATGCACAGTGGGGCAGGGGGGAAGAAAAGGCAGGGAAACTGGAAACACATCTCCACAGCTCAGGACAGTTTTGAGTGAGAGGCATAACCCAAGGCATCATCTCCAGCCAAAGGCAGCGCGGGTGCTGGCACACCCATGAAAAGTGCAGTTCAACAAATATGACCTCACTGACCAGTGCTGACCCCGAGTGCAAGAATGACCAGTGGAGGGTGGGCAAGAAAGTGTCCACCCAACTCCCTGCTAAAGTTCTCTCAATTAGACCCACATGCCAGAGTTGTCGCAGTGTTGATCCTTCTTTGGGGAGATGCCACAACATGCTTTGCCAAGAATCCTTCCCAAGATCCAACCATTCTTTTCTCTCATCCCTTTCTTTGTAGCAAGGGAGCCAACCAGAGCTAAGACACCAACTACTAAAGTAGTAACAGGTGAGTGCTCTGGTCATGAAAGAGATAAGAGTCACACCTGGCCAATATATCCCTATCTCTTCAGTAGCCACAGCTCTCGCATAGATCCCTTGCAGCAGACTCTGTAGCCAGCCAGTTCTAAACTACTGGTAAACAAGTGATACCTGTTCCAGGAAGAGGGAGATGAGATAAAGTGCTAGAGGTCAATCTTCAAAATGGTCAACAGCAAGCACGTACAAAAGAGAAGCAGGACAGAATGGAACGTATTTAGCATAATGGACGGTTTATTAACTGAAAAAAACCCCCACTATCAACCCAATTTAGTGGGACCTACGCCTCCCATCCTGGCCCATGACTGGCGAGCACAAAGCCTCCAAAACAGAAGTCAGTATCACCCAACTTCACATAAGCCAGCAACATACAACTGATGTGTGCTTTCCTCCCAGCAGCCTTCACCCATGAACAGTCCACTGTGCC